>NC_089743.1:86822470-86824970 GCF_040412425.1 Macrobrachium rosenbergii | reverse complement strand
GGAAAATCACTAAAACACGGAAAAATTAGTTCGGAATTAACGTGTACTTTTTCTCCATTGGGTATGATCCAGTAACTTTGGTCGCTAATCACTAATTTTGTAGTTTGCGACGTCCTTTAGGCCCAACAACGAAACAAATGAAACTCCGAAAAAAGCCTTTCCATCCACTGAAATGGCTATTGGGACCAAAATTGGAACAGGGAGAAAGAAATAAAACTATCAAAAAGGGTGTATGGTCAAAAAAGGTACAAAATAATGAATATACAGAAATAAATTAGTAATCATACCAAAAATCGTTTCGTTTTGTCCCCAACAAAAAAAAAAAATGTAAAAAACTCCCGAAGTCGTATATGTCATCAAAACTTTTTTCCGACAAAAAAAGGAATGTACAGAACAAACGGAAAAACTTCAAAAGGCAATTTTATCCTGAAAAAGTCTTTTTAGAAAGGAAAGTAGAGAAATATATAATCAGTCCTGCACGCAACCTATCTGTCGCTTTGTACGTTTCCGGGATTTAGGAATAAACCGCTTAAAAAAAGAGTTAATGGCCTGTGAAGAGTCGTCGGGACTAACATAGGAATACATAAACCTCACAAAAAGCAGTTATGGGCTCTGGTCGAAAGATGGAATCGTAAAAATATAAAAATAATTAAAATCTTAAAAATATTGCTCCTCAAATACGTCGTCTGAGACTTCAATTTGAAAACGCAAAAAAAAAAAAAAAAAATCATAACAACAGAAGCACGTCAAGGCCAAATAAAGGACTGTACTAGAAATGAATGCATAAATAAACATAGCAAAGTGAGTTCTGTCCTCTGAAACATCTTTTGGGACCAAAAAACAACAAAGAATAAAAGAAGGCCTCTTCCGGTCTCCGAAACATCTCTCGGGCTAATAAAGAAATACAGAGAAATGAAATTTAGCCTCCAAAACATTTTTCTGGACCCAGAAAGATCTTTCCGGCGACAAAATCAAATATAAAAAAATGATAATATATCTCGAATGAAATTCTTTTAATCTCCAAAACGAAAAGAATACACGGGAAATATAAATAATTCTTCAGAAAGGTTAAATACTGACGAGAAGTGTTTAAACAGACAAAAATGAATTAACACCTCAAAAGTGCCTGACCTCAAAATTATGTTAAGCCAAAAGGACATTATATATATATATATATATATATATATATATATATATATATATATATATATATATATATATATATATATTATTATACATACTAGATGACCAACCCTGGTGTTGCTCTGGGAAAACTCTAAATGACAGCTTTATGTGTAGGAAGGGAAGAGAGAAAGGGTAGCACAAGAGAGAGAGAGAGAGAGAGAGAGAGAAGAGAGAGAGAGAGAGAGAGAGAAAGAGAGAGAGAAAGAGAAGAAAAGAAAAAGCTAGCTTTGAACGATCATGGATTTTACTGACATACATGTTTGCAATTTCTTCATATTTATTGCTAAATTCCGCTACAAATTCAATGGTTACCGTCAAATATACTGCATTCATGCCACGACTGTTATGTGTTTGACGTCGTTGAGGTGATGCTGTTAAAACTTTTACTAAAAGGTATAGAATTTAGAAAAATTTCATTACGTCTATCAAAATATTTTCAAATTCTAATTCGTAGCTGAAATTCTTCCTAAATTCAGGGACAACTCGCAAAATGGAAAATTATTTCGTTTGGAAAAACCGTTAACCACCAAGTATTCTGTGGTGGCTTGGAGGGGGCAGTGGATGTCAAAGTTACGGCATGAATTGGAGATTTTCCAGTGATACTTTATCTAGCACCACCAAATCCTTATTTTTCATTTCTCAACGTTCCTGCAATTAATAAGTATATACTTACTTATTACTTAATCAATTAAAAAGTAACTTACATAAAATAATAACTAATGATTACCCCAGTAACGTCGGATGAATAGCATTTCAAAATTCTTTAAAATTTTTTGGATGTACTAAACTGATTATAGGGTTCGCTTAAGGACACATCTTCCATAGGTTGGAGGTTTTCCAGTAATGATTTATCTAGCAAGACCGAATCATTCTATCCCAACTATACCATTCCCTGGCATCATCAATAAACTAATAACAACTATTTATAACTAATAATAATTATTTACATTATAATTAACGTCTAATATCATTAAATAAGGAAGGAAAATTTTTTTCCAGGTCAAGAAGAATCTTAGCAACTTGTTGTTCGAACGGGTAGAGGAAGAAATACAATTGTGTTTATTGTAATTTCCAACTTTTTTCATTTAGAACAGAAGGGACAAGACCCTGGATAATTAGGACAAATGTCTGTGTTTGTCTGTCTGTCATGGGGGTAAGACTTTGAATTTGAGTTATAACCTTTCTTGGATCAAATAGGGGCCATGTATGAAATTTTGTATAGACTGATCAAGCGGTTCGGATTTCTATAGCGAACAAACATTCATTTTTATTATATAGAAAGATTTTATATATATATATATATATATATATATAT
>NC_089743.1:86809970-86814970 GCF_040412425.1 Macrobrachium rosenbergii | reverse complement strand
TTTCAACCAGACTTGGTATACATATGACTTACTATCTGGGAAAGAATACTCTGGGGGTAAGACATCACTGGCACCGAAGGGGGTGGGGAGTGGAAGGGGGTGACATGTAAAAATAACCAAAAACGACAGATATTAGTATCTAATCCATAGTTTTCGAGGTCGCTGAGATGAATAGTAACAATTTCGATGCCCTTTCAGTCCAGTTCAACCTCGATAGAAAGGGGGATGAGAAGGTGAAAAATGACAAAGTTAGTAAAAATAATTGGCAAATGTAATAGCATAACCCTGATCTTAACTGATAGAAAGGGAAGGGTGAAATATAAAATGAGGAGAGAGATTGAAGCAACTAGAGAGAAAGAGAGAGAGAGAGAGAGAGAGAGAGAGAGAGAGAGAGAGAGAGAGAGAGAGAGAGAGAGAGAGAAAAGAGAGAGTTGTTATCAGATATATATATATAGATATATATATATATATATATATATATATATATATATATATATATATATATATATATATATATATATATATATATATATATATATATATATATATATATATATATATATATATATACTAGCTGACCAACACAGCACTGCCCAGGAAAATTCTGAATAACAACTAATAAACCTCTCTTCTCTCTCTCTCTTTCTTCTCTTCTTTCTTCTCCCTAACACCCCCTCACTTCTATCTCACACTCTCTCTCTCTTATTCCTTCCTATTAAGCATTTTTGCATTCAATTACATTGCCCACATCCCACACATCTTATATTTCCTTCTCACCCCTATCAGGGAATATCTGTTCATCTCAGCGACTCGAAAATTATGGATTAGAAACTACTATCTGTCATTTTTGACATTTTATATTTCACCCATCTCACCCATTTGCTAATTCCCTTTTTATAAAAAGAAATTTTTCACGTTGTCCGACGGAACTACTGATCAGAGTTTGGCGTGAATTCGATTATTCAGGATGTGAATCCAACATGTTTCTGTCATTGAAGATAAAGTTTTAAGAAATGGAAAATTTCCTGCGGTCTGTGAGAGAGGGGAAAAAAACCCCTTTGAAGCCCAGTCTGAAGATTTATGCTTCTTGTAATGTAGTGATTTGGTAAAAAAAAAAAAACTCTTGTGATTCATAGTATTTGTGTGGGTATGATAGTCACACTGTATATATATATTTTTTTTATAATTTCCAGTTAGCTATTTTTTTAATGAACAACATATTCTTATAAGAGTTCCAAGAAAGTTAATAACACGAAAATGGTTTCAAACGTCTTGGCAACACAATATGGCGTAAATTCATATGGCGTCATTAAAATCTACGCCACTTGATTAAAATCCGCCGATGTCTTTTTTATATGTTCAGTATTTAATAACAGGAATTGTATGAAAACCTTAGAATACGGAGGGATATTAATTATACGATGCTCTATCACAGGTTGGATTAAAACCTACGCTGATAAGATTAAACCTAGTTTTTGGTTTATTCAACACGACACTGTTGATGATGTAACAGGTTAGCCGCTAAATTCAGCATTCTAACCCTCGCATAATCAAATTCTACCTGGTAAACCACATTTTGTCCTTAATATCGTTTTAGGTTTCTATGTTTTTATTGGAAAAAGGTCCCAACGATGTTAGGAAATAGGGAAGGCACGCGGCTATTGTGGATATTTTAATACATCGGAATCAGTGGAAAAAGGATGTGGTTTTTTATTGAAAATTACTAAATGATAATTATGAAAGATTATTTTTTATTAAAATTTACCAGCTGTTAATTCAGAACTCCTTCTGAGCATATTCCAGGCTTAAGGGAATTCTTTTTTGCGAAAGTATTTTTTTTTTTTTGAGAAATATAATTACTGTCTGGTCCTTTACCGACAAATACAAGTTACTTACTTCTAAGCATATTCCCGGCTTAGGGGAAACCTTTATTGCGAAAGTATCCTTTTTTTTTTTTTTGAGAAATATAATTACTGTCAACTGGTCCTTTACCGACAAACACAAGATACTTATTAAACAAGTATATTTACTTATCAAACAAATATATTTATTAAACAATTATATTTACCAAGAATTAATTCTGTCAAACGCTTCATTGAGCAGATCAATGTCACGTTTAATCCAAATTAATTGTTAAATATAAAACTAACTCTCTACCATTCTAAGCTGAACAAAATAAATACAAAAAGACGAACTTGGTGACGCTGCTTCCGGTAAAAAAAGGGAAAGGGACCGAAAATATCAGGAACACGAAAAGCCGTGTGACATTCCAGGCTTTACAAAAATAAAGAGAAATAAAAAAAAAGTGGATACACTCTTGTAAGCGATGGAATTTTTCTCGCTGATTTTCTGCTCGTATTATATGAGAGAGAGAAGAGTAAGGGAGAGAGAGAGAGAGAGAGAGAGAGAGAGAGAGAGAGAGAGTATCAAATAACCTAACAGAAAGGATACGCGTCATGAAAGCTTGATAAAATCGTAAGCTTTATCAGAACAGAGTTATGATATGTGCAAACGTAGGAACAAAGAGAAGACAATAACATTACAAAAAACAAAAAAAAAAAAAAAAAACAAAAAAGAGAGAGAGAGACAAATCAACAAAAATAACTCAAAGCAAGAACAACAAAAGCAATGCGATGACCGAATAGTTTTCGCCTTTCGTTTTTGCCGAATACAATTTTCCAGATGGAGTCCGAACAGTAATATTATTTACTGTGAGAAATAAATTGCTTTATAAAACGGGGATCTGGACGTTTTGATTTTGCTTTTATGTCGTCGTTATGCCTCTGTTTGTGCTTTGTCTGTGTTTGTGTGCATGATTTGGCCAGCTGGTTCGTGGTAATTATATTGGCAATCGGGATTTGCATCACGTTTCCCGAGTGGCACTTTTTCGAAAAATGTCGAAAAAGACCACGCCTGCCTTTATCACCAGACGTTGAAATAATAATAATAATAATAATACACACAATAATAATAATAATAATAATAATAATAATAATAATAATAATAATAATAATAATAAAATGATGATGAAGAAGAAGAAGAAGAAGAAGAAGAAGAAGAAGAAAATTTAGTGATCATGATGATAATTATTATGATTTTTTCTTCCCTCTATTCATCATATCTTCTTAATACTGGACAAATATGTAGAGTTGATCAACACTCCCCACCCCAAAAATGAGAAAATAACCCCAAAAATATCGCATTGGAAAATGACAAGAACTTCGATATTTTTTTCCTGGATATAAGTCAACGATTTCAAGATATGAAGACAAACGTTTACAGTAAAGCCGTTACTCGATTAATAAAATCCATTACTTTACTATCTATTAGTAAACATGACGTTGTAGCAAACATACCTTTAAAGTTCTTTAACATTATGATCGTAACCTTATTAATAAATATCAGTTTTGGTTTTTAGTTTTATTATTAATTGTGTATTTACAGTTCTTCATAGACTAAGCCCTGAAAGCAGAAGGTGACTATTTTGCAATAATGAACAGAAAGTTTGATTACAGAAAAGGAACAAGCGATAAAACTCTTTTGTGCAGTCAGCTGGATAATCTTTCGAAAAGTTTAATTCATGCCGGATATACGTTGGGTCTCGGCCGCAATGATACCCTTGGGGAGGAAGGCTTGTGTAGACAAATGGAATCTTCTGTACCAAGGAGAAGACTTGTTCCAGGGGTAAACATTATGTCTTGTAAAAATCTCAATAATCTTATATTGGTGAAACGGGAGGTTATTTAGAAATCAGGACGAGAGAAGTCTTACCTTACCTTACAGACCTTACAGTTCGTTCGGGTTGCCCCAGGTCCCTCAGTGTGAGCCACCTTTGATGCCTAGACAAATGGAATCTTCTGTACCAAGGAAAAGACTTGTTCCTGGGGTAAACATTATGTCTTGTAAAAATCACAACAATCTTATAATGGTGAAACGGGAAGTCTTTTAAAAATTAGGATGAGAGAAGGCTTGTGTAGACAAATGGAATCTCCTGTACCAAGGAAAAGACTTGTTCCTGGGGTAAAACATTATGTCTTGTAAAAATCACAATAATCTTATAATGGTGAAACGGGAAGTCATTTAGAAATTAGGATGAGGGAAGGCTTGTGTAGACAAATGGAATCTTCTGTACCAAGGAAAAGACTTGTTCTGGGGGTAAACATTATGTCTTGTAAAAATCACAATAAACTGAAACGGGAAGATGAAATAATGGTGGTAAATAAATGGGGAAAACATAAATTAAACATTTACAGTCATTTAGTTACTTAGAAATGAGAGATCACAGGAGGCTTAATATGCAATACGGAGAGGCGTGAAGTTCAAGGACATTGATGTCACCAATATTATTACCGTGGACTTTCAAAATACCGAATTAGTATAAAATATAGGATGCAAAATTAGGAAATTTCTTGAGGATGCCTTGATTGACAGCATCTAACAATCTACAGAAAAAATACTGTCCTAAAATAGAATTTGTAAATAAAAAAACTGACATCAAAGAAGTGGTTTGAAGTAGCATCATCCAGGAGTTTAATAAACGTGTATCCCTTGATGGACCGACTCCCAAGGGTACAAATCCATCCTGCAAGATGATTACCCGTTTGACCCAGAATCATTAGACAGCTTGCTTGTTAAAGGGGAAGGGAAATATCGACGTCTCCCCAAGCTCGGCGAACTTTGCAAAATTTGGAAATGGGGTTACTGTGACCGAATAGTTTTAAAGATCAGTAACTGAGAGACTAGGAAAACAAATGTTTTTTATATTTTAATTTCCCAGCATGGATATAATGCTATAGACAGTTCTTCCATATTATTATTATTATTATTATTATTATTATTATTATTATTATTATTATTATTATTATTATTATTATTATTATTATTATTATTAATGCAGCTGATGCAGCAATTTCTTTCAATAATTAATACTTGCTTAAGAGAAGGTTTACTCCCAATATATTTTATTATTATTATTATTATTATTATTATTATTATTATTA
>NC_089743.1:86769970-86807470 GCF_040412425.1 Macrobrachium rosenbergii | reverse complement strand
TTTTTTTCTTTTTTTTCTTTGTCTCCAGTCGGATCCCATCTCGGTCATAATACGCGTCCTGTTGTTTGTAGTACTTTAGTTTTTGTTTTTTATGGTGTACCTTTGTTTGTTATGGTTTTGTTATTTTAATTATTTTTATTTCTTTCACTTTGCTGTTGATCAGTTTTTATTTCGTGTTCATTTGACATTTCATTCATTTTCCTTTTTGTTACGAATTTTTTTTTTTGTGATTTATTGCCCGTTATTTGTTCGTTTGTTACTTCCTTCTTTGTTTTTTTTTTCTTTGAATTCGCTTTTGGCCGATCATTTATCTCTTTTTCATTTGTTGCTTCCTTTATTATTTTTGCTTCAAATATCTTGTTGGCTTATTTTCACTTGCTGTTCAAATGTTACTTTCGTCTATGTTCTCTCGCGTCGAATTTGCAATTGGCTTACTTTTATTTGTTATTTCTAGTATATATTTAGTATATTTCTGTTATTATTAATACTGTTGTTGTTGTCTTCATTATATATTGTACAGTGACTATAATCACTCATCGAAGATGACATTTACTTATGTCCACAGAAATTTGTTTCTTAAGTCGTGTATGAAGCCTTAAAGCAAAGAAAAACAAGTAAAAATTGAGCCGAAGTTTCTTCGTCAATCGAGTTTTCTGTACAGCGTACAATTTTGTATGCAACACTCATTCTCAGCCACGACCCATGAAACTTTCAACCACTGGCCGGTCGGTGGCCTGTGTTGTTGGTACCTATAACGATGCTAGACTCACGATCATGGCTAACTGTAACCTTAAATAAAATAAAAACTATTGAGGCTAGAGGGCTGCAATTTGTTATGTTTGATGACTGGAGGGTGGATGATCAACATACCAATTTGGAGCCCTCTAGCCTCAGGAGTTTTTAAGATCTGAGGGGGACCAGAAAAATAGTTTTCTTTTATAGAAAACTAATAAGATAAAAAGGCCATAGCACCAGAAGCAGACATAACAACCGCAACATAAAAAAGCAAAATCACAACCTCGAAATCTACGCTTTATGAAGCAATTTATCTCTCGCGGCCAATAGTATTACAGTTCGATTTGTTTTCTCTTTTTTTTTTATCTTTTTTCTTTTTTTCTTTCTTCCTCCGGTCGGATTCCATCTCGACAATCGTATCCCGGGGATGAAGAGGGGGAAACCACTCGGTCATAATACGCGTTTTGTTGTTTATTCTTTGATTTTTGTTTTCTTATGGTGTACCTTCGTCTGTTATGCATTTGTTATCTTCTTTGTGCTTTATTTTTTGCTTTGACTATACTATGGATTTGTTTTTACTTCGATTTCATCCGACCATTCCTTCTGCTTTGTTTTCGTTTGAGATATGTTGGCGATTTATTTGCTGTTCATTTGTTTGCTTCGTAATTTGTTGCTTATGTTCATTTTTATTCTTTTGGCTAATCGTTATTCCTTGTTCTTTTGTTATTTTATCTTTTATTGTTTTTGCTTTGATTTTTGATTGGCCTATTTTTAAGTGTTGTCAGCTGTTAGTCTTTTATTTGTTTTCTCACTTTGAATGTGATACTGCATACACTAATTTGTTTTTCATTAATGATGTTTTCCTGTTTCCCTTTGCTCTTTTGGTTGGAAGTTTTTGGTTTATGTTGACCTGTTGTTCATTTGTAATTTCCTGTTTTGTCTTTTTATTGTTAAATTTCTGTTGGTTTACATTAATTCGATCAAATGGCATATTTCTCTCTGCGTTCTCATTTTGACATTTGGGCATTCTTTTCTCTATAAGCTTCATATCGTCCATCGCGAATATTGGCTCGTTTTTTATGATAATGATAATAGTTGGGAAAAAATAAAGTTACAATAATTTCGCCCTCGGATAATGATAATAAATATCTCTCTACTTTTCGACTGTAATTGGAAATTTTGACTTTTTCCAAATGTGGTTCGAACTCACGTATTTCAAGTTCGAACCACACTTGGAAAATAAGACTTTTCATAGGTTCTCCGTTCGGATTCAGTGCATAAAAATAAAAGAATACTAAAAAAATATGAAGAAATAGAGAAGTTGAAAGGTCTTCGTGGTTTAATGCTGATTATACATATGTGTATATACAGTATATGTGTATTCTTATGCATATATCCATATATTTACATACATATATATTCATCACGTTCCATATTTCGTGATTCAGTTATACATATATGAATATATAATAATGTATATATATGTATATATATGTATATATATATATATGTATATATATATATATATTTATTTATATATATATATATATATATATATATATATATATATATATATATATATATATATGTATAACTGAATCATGAAAATATGGAACGTGATGAATATGTAAATAAAGAAGATAAAATCACGAAGGAATGGAAACAGTGCTGGAGTGCTGCGAGGCCTTTCGACACAGTCTGCTAAGTAAAGGACTAGTGTCGAAAGGCCTCAGCACTCAAGTAATTTCCGTTTCCTTTTGTGGATTTTATCTTTTTATATATATATATATATATATATATATATATATATATATATATATATATATATACATATACCAGCATAAGCTACAAACGTCCTTTAATATCCAATTCACTCTACCTCGGAAATAATATATTTTCATATATGTTACTGAGGGGGAATTTTTTAGTTGATAACCAAGTTCGTCGTCCCGTAGTGGCTCGAACAACGAAAGACAAGAACTGTAGTCAGACCAAAAACATGGTGCATTCAGACCAGGAACTTGGTGCATTCAGACCAGGAACATTGTGAATTCAGACCAAAAACATGATGTGTTCAGTCCTGGAATTTGGCGCATTCAAACAAGGAACATTGGGCATTCAGACCTGGAACTTGGTGCATTCGGACAAGGAGCATTGTGCATTCGTACCCGGAATACGGTGCATTCAGATTAGGGACGTTGTGCATACAAACCAGGAATATGGTGCCATCAGACCAGGAAACAGTGCATTCAGACCAGGAACATGGTACATTCTACGCATCCTCGTTCTACTCCGTCTGTTTCATGAAAGAGTTAGGGATCTCTCTCTCTCTCTCTCTCTCTCTCTCTCTCTCTCTCTCTCTCTCTCTCTCTCACACCCACACGCACACACACACACACGCACACAGACCCCTGTTCTTATGTTGCATCGCAAATCGGTGCAAAACTTCGTCGCTTACGTTAGTTTTCTCCCCAACTTTTTTTTAATTTATTTTATTTTTTTGTGCGAAGGCTGGGATATCACACAGCCTCTCATATCCCGAAGTTTTTCAAATAGCGACATCAGTTTTCCCTTGTTTATATCATTTTTATATCATTTTTATATTTATTTTTATATCTTCGTCGCTGAGGAGGTGCTATGAACTGAAAGATGCAATTATTTAATTGTCAGTGCTAATTCAGTGTAAAGTTTGCTAGGTCAGATAAATATCTTGAAATATTTTGTGAGAAAGCAAATGATAAACAGAATAAATTTTGGCACTGCATTTCATTAACAAATTTAAAATGAAAATTTTATGGGGAATAACATTTAATGGCTTGTTAGTTTTCTGTAAAAGAAAACTATTGTCTGTCCGTCAGCACTTTATTCTGTCCGCACTTTATTCTGTCCTCCATCAGATCTTAAAAACTACTGTGGCTAAAGGGCTGCGAATTGGTATGTTGATCATCCACCCTCCGTTCATCAAGCATACCAAATTGCACCCCTCTAACCTCAGTAGTTGCTACTTTATTTAAGGTTAAAGTTAGCTATAATCGTACTTCTGGCAGCGATATAGGCTACCACCAGACCATGGCTGAGTTTCATGGGCCGCGGCTAAGAGTTTTATGGGCCGTAGCTGAGGTCACCACCGGACAGAAAAGCATTTTTTTTTACTTGTTTTTATGAAGAAATTTCCTCTTGAAACAATCTTTTAAGTTATTTTCAGCCATAAATGGAAATATATTCTCTATAAAATTACCTTGTGTTAAATGGTGAACAGGAGGCATTAATGGGATTCGATTCAAATTTTTGTCGAGATTAATGGGCGATATTATTGCACTTTTCAAATAGATAGAAGAAATTTTTCCTTCTGTTGTTATCTGTAAATTTGATTGACCTATTACCTAACACCAAACAATAATTACAAACAGTCTGTTTATGCGTGAAAAGAAGGATGACAAGAACTATGATATATGTATTAACTTTAAACATAATTGAAACTTAACCTGCAATGAGTTCATCCCAGTTGATAACCAGTGCACTGGCAAGAAAACTATTAAATGAACTTAACCTTAGAATCTGCAAGCATCTGTACTCATGTTCGAAACGATGCCACTTCCAACTGTTTTAGCAAATGCAATCGTAGCCTCCTGAGCAATTTCATCTCAGATGACGTACTTGGCGGTTGAAGTGTCTGATCATTCTTACCTCAAATTCATCAATGATCAATGCACGCGGTAGGTATTTGACTGAGGTGGTTTGCAGTTAGGGTAGACGTAGGTACGGGACAAGCAGCCTCATTCAAAGGCACTGGGGGAGTATTGGAACATTAATAGCATTCAATAGCCGCTTTCCTTGGAGAATCGAACTGTCGATCACTGAACGAGCAGGTTCCCCCTCAGCAGTAAAGAGCATAAAAAAGTGGAACCAGATATGCCACTGCGTGGTATCACAGCACGGCACGAATGCATGCGACCGCTCACTGTGAAATCAAAGTTGGCTGTTCAGTGATGTCCAATATGATACTATCATTGATATCTGGTGCTCTCGTTGCGTTCTGCCTCTGTGTGAACAAACGTCGACTTGCTACTTCAGTGGTCGATTGTTTGAATGCCTCTGGGAGGAGATTATTGCCACCATCTATCTTCAGGTGATAGTGCCTGCTGATAATGTTGAACGTATAAACCTTCTGGTACCACCCTACGACATATAAAAAGCGTATTGAGACTAAACCCTCAGTCTAGGGGAATAGCACTTTTTTTTTGCCATGTAGGTGTTCCTTTACGCACTTGCTTTTGTATCTGAAGTTACATTGGTCAAATTATCAGAGTGCTACAAGACTGACAATCATCATGATAAATATTTTTTTAATTTTGAACAGCAAAATTTAAACATCTTTCCTGAATAATAATTTTTACGTGTCGCTGGCCTCTCTGATCGAGGCACCTTTAATTCTATACATATATATATATATATATATATATATATATATATATATATATATATATGTATCGTATATATGTATATATATACATATATATATATATATATATATATATATATATATATATATATATATCAATATTTGTCATATATACTCTTATCTTTCTCCATAGCTCAGTGGTCAAAGTCACTGCCTATCATTGTTTCTAAACCAGGCAACAGAGCAAATCCTGCTGGGGAAGAAGCACTTACCAATTATATTTCCAGCTGGGTGTAAGTTATTTCCGAGGTATAGTGAATTGGAAATTTGAACGATATTTTTGACTGCATATTTGGAGATATACTACACACACATATATATATATATATATATATATATATTAAATATATATATATATATATATATATATATATATATATATATATATATATATATATATATATTATATATATATGTGTGTGTATTATTGTACAGTTGCAGACAGGACAACATACTACACACACACACACATATATATATATATATATATATATATATTAAATATATATATATATATATATATATATATATATATATATATATATATATATATATATATTATATATATGTGTGTGTGTGTGCGTACAGCCGGGGACAGCTCATTCTGAAGTGCAAAAATGACGAAATGCGTAAGTGACTGGGTGAATAATTTTATCGTTTAAGATTTAGTTTTTTTCGAACGACCTCTGTCCCTTCTCCGTTATCACTTTTTGAAGTTCTCTTTTCCTTCGTGTTACTGGGTACTGTCGTCAGTCTGACTGCTCGATGTTTTTATTGATAGATTAAGTCGGTTTTCTGCTGGTCCACGGCCACACCAAATTGAAATCACCGCTTCTTTCTCTGATCACCGCTGGCCGGGTATATATTTGCATATTGATTGAACGCCTGTTTTTAACGGTCACGAATGACAATCGTCTTTTTTGGGGGGTCCTACAACTCCGGTGTGATCCTCCAACTGCTGGCACAGAGTTTCGTTGGTAAAGGCATCTTCTAAGCGAGTTTTAACTCTACAGTTTTGTAAGCGAAGGTCGATGGTGGCCGATGACCAAAAGTTCTCACGAGAGCAGGCGAGCTGGTTTATGACCTGTATATGACCCAGTTCTCATGCAGGGACATCGCTATCCTGAGGGTGGGTTGGATTTTCATGACGAGTCAGGATATTCTCTACCTTTGTGTTATGTGGCTAACTGTTTGATTGGCGTCAAAGGGCATATGGGTTATTTCCACCCACACTGCCTTCCTCTTTCCTTTAGTGTAATGGAAAGAAATCGTTAAGGCCAATTGGAAGTTAAACCCTTTGCAGTAAAGGCCACTATTGGGACATGGGCGTATTAACATAGGGTGGGGTTTAGGTGCTACGTAATGTAGCGTACATACTCCTGTGTACATGCTGTGAGGAGAAGCAATTATATCATTAATTCAGAAAAATTACTCACCGTATGAAATAATAAGATATAACAAAGAATTAAAAACTTTTAACAGTAGTAGTATCAGTAATGCTATGTTAATAATAATAATAATAATAATAATAATAATAATAATAATAATAATAATAATAATAATAATAATAATAATAATAATAATAATAATAATAATAATAATAATAATAATAATAATAATAATAATAATAAATTGGTCGTGTTTCTGTAAAAGGTATTAAACCACGTACTAAAAAACTGATAAATAATATATAAAATTTATAAGAGAGAGAGAGAGAGAGAGAGAGAGAGAGAGAGAGAGAGAGAGAGAGAGAGACTGGGGGCGTTGGTTGGGAGATCAAAATCCTTTTTCAGTCATAGATAAAAAAAAAATTTGGAGAAGGAAAAACTGGTAATAAGAATTCAGAAAGTGGCCCAGCTGTGAAATTTGTAGCTCTCAAGTACAGTATTCAAATACCGCTCTGATGTAAAAAATGTACACAAATATGCATAAGCTAATACTTGTTTATATGAATGACGCTTAAGTGCTCCCTTTCGTCTTTCCTTTCTCTCTCTCTCTCTCTCTCTCTCTCTCTCTCTGCAGTTCTTCTAGTGCTTCATGTAACATTCGCCTGCCTATTTTTCTCTTGCGTCTAACATTATTCTTTTTCCTACCATTCTTCTTCCATTTATTTCCTCCCGCTTCTACCCTCTCTCTCTCTCTCTCTCTCTCTCTCTCTCTCTCTCTCTCTCTCTCTCTCTCTCTCGTTTTATCCAAAGAAAAATGAAGTTGCCGATGGAGTGGGAGGGCGGAGATGGTGGTAGGGGAGGGGAAGAGGGGGAGAGGAGGAGGAGGAGTGAGGGAGTGGGAAGGGAGGTGGGGGGGGGAGAATAGAGGTGCAGTTTGCCTTGATTGCTCCTGATATTTTTCCTCGGCATTTTCTTTCCCGGGACCCAATGGGTTTCTAGAGAGCTCTTTTGGAAAGCATATTTTTGTCAAAAAATGCTTTTCCTGAAGGAAATATGTTTTAAAAAGCGAGGGGAAAGTAAGAGATTACTTACGAAGATGCATTATTCAAAAGGAAATGACGTGCATTGAAGTCAACAGTGTCTTAGCATAAGGTGAACTTACTTGGGTCTAATGACTTAGGAAAAATTACGCTCTTGTTGAAATCAATTCGGAATGTAAATTATCTAACCAAGAGTTTGTATTTATAGCTTATGCATTATTGGGAGGAATCTCTCCTCTCTCTCTCTCTCTCTCTTAGATTGCCAAATTTCTTAGTAAAAATCACATTCTTAACCAAATCAACTATTTTCAAGTTTTATTTTTCCACAGACCTTTGTACTCAAGACTAAAGAATGAAAACAAGAGCGAGTTCATGACTACAGGTCATTGAATATTTTCTCTCGAAAACGTTAGCAGAACTTTTGATGGAATCTTTTTAGAAAGAAAATAATTGAATGTTGAAGTTCTCTACTGTTCTCTGTCTATCTGTCAGTCTGTCAGCCTGTCTGTCTATCTCTCTCTCTCTCTCTCTCTTTCTCTTTTGTGTATGTTACTGTATCTACTCATATGAACATGTATATGTAAATATGTATATTTATACAGTATATGTATCTCTCTCTCTCTCTCTCTCTCTCTCTCTCTCTCTCTCTCTCTCTCTCTATATATATATATATATATATATATATATATATATATATATATATACATATATATATATATACATATATATATATATATATATATATATATATATATATATATTTATACATATACATATACATATACATATATATATACACATATATATACAGTATATATATTTTTGTAAGTGGGTGATTGTGTGTGGGTATGCATATGTACAGAAAAAAAACCAGGTACAGAAACACGAAAAGAAGTAAAATAAAAAAAAAAAAACTCCGAGGTGAGATAATGAAAACGAGAGAGCTTCAGCGAAAAACAATATTGCCTGAAACAAAGTTCCTAAGAACGGAACAGCCTCACGTAGAGACCAACTCGCGGATAAATACAGGAGTCACGGAGCCGGCTTCGGAGGGGAAAAGGTGAGAGAGAGAGAGAGAGAGAGAGAGAGAGAGAGAGAGAGAGAGAGAGAGAGAGAGAGCTCTTGAAATACTCAGAACGAATTTGTGCAAATACTCTCGGGAGGAAAAGACGTTATACTGGAAGGAAGGAAGGAATGCAATACCGGGAGAAAGGCTAATGAGGAAATGGGTTTCAGCATATTGGGTAAAAAAAAAAAGGGTAAGAGAGAGAGAGAGAGAGAGAGAGAGAGAGAGAGAGAGAATGGTGGCTGAGGAGAACTCCAACTCTTACTGACGTGCTGGGATTCAGGCAGAGACTTTGAATGGAAAATGAGGGGTAGGCCAGACATAGGTCTTATTTATGCAAGAGGGATGGGGGTGAATGTGGAATGGTCTCTCAAAGTAACTATTTTGGAATTTAAAGAGAACTCTTAAGTTGTTGGTGGATGGACAAGTTGATGATAGTATAAGTGAAATGCTGAAGTTTGGTGGTTAAAGTTTAATAGAATAGTTGGCCAGGATATGTATATTATACTTTATATAGGTGAGAAGATATTAGATTCTTCTGACAAGATAAATACATTGAATTGACTAATATATATATATATATATATATATATATATATATATATGTATATATATATATACATATACATATACATATTTATATATATAAATGTGTGTATATATGTTATATAACAAATACATCTATTAAAATATGTACATATAATATATATATATATATATATATATATATATTTATATATATAACATATCTATATACATAAATATACATACATACACACTAACACAATATACATATATTACTAACACATACATATATATTATATATACATATATATATATATATATATATATATATATATATATATATATATATCACAGACTTCGCATTATCATATTTTCTAATATTAGGTTACGAATAACCCGTTTCACTTTATCTCGGTTATAACTTATGTCTAAGGAGAATGGCTTTCGGAAGTTCTCCTATCCTAACCAGTAATCGAAATTACACCTTTTTCGAGTGAGAAAGATAATACCAGTTTAATTGCCATCAAATGTTCCATCCTTTTTTACGTGATTCCCTCTGTGGGCAAAGTATTCCCTTGGGAAGCTAAATCGGACATCAGTGGGTTATTTGGGTTATTTGGGACGTATATATATATATATATATATATATATATATATATATATATATATATATATATATATATATATATATATATTATGATTTAGAGGCATGCAGTTCTTTGGGCATATTCACGTTTCACTGCCAATTTTTCTTATATGATGTCCTTTATATTATAGTCGATATAACATATATATATATATATATATATATATATATATATATATATATATATATATATATATATATATATATATATATATATATATATATATATAATAGGCATGCAGTTCCCTTAGGTATATTATGTTTCCACTGCCAATTTTTCTTTATATATTTCCGATATCCTTTAGAATGTTCTTAGTGTCCATTATATTAAAGAAAAGACCAAGCTAGGGTCGACCCATATATATATATATATATATATATATATATATATATATATATATATATATATATATATATATATATATATATATATATACATACATACATACACGTATGCATGTACATGTGAGAGCATGCAAGAGAACTCAGGCGCAGCATACCGAAATTCCAGGACCCAAAAATTAAGTTTTACCCTAAACTGATGAATGCGCGAAACAAACTCCCATTCCCCACCATTTGCAATTGTCATCGGGGGAGAGGCGGGGCGAGGGAGCGAGAGAAAAATTATTGCAGAGAAACAAAGGATAAACATTTTACCCAAACTCTGTCGCTTTTTCCGTCTGGCCCACAGGGGTCTGCCACTGATTAATATTACTCCAGCATTAAGAAACTATTGTTGTAGAGCCATTAGAGAGTGAAAAAGGATCTGTTGTGTAAATAGATTTGTAGCTGAATTAATTTCCGAGAAAGCTGTGTATATGGAATGGTTTGTTTACTATTGTATGGGCCTGAACGTAATGATTTCTTGAGAAATTAATCAAACAGTTTGTCGTTATTTTGTTATGTGGTTTATAAAAAGATGAATACAAAAAGTAATGATTTCTTGAGAAATTAATCAAACAATCTGTGGGTTTTTGGTTACATGATTTACAAAGAGATGAATAAAAATGATGACGGATCAATATATATAAAACAACTGCAATTAAAGAGGCGTATTGCAAAGTCCACACACAATATAATCTCACAGCTCCTTGCATTCACAAGCATAAACACTCCCAACGTTGATAGAAAATCATGAATTTAATTAAATCTAGACTTATTGCCTGCTTAATACATTGCCAAATGTTATTGCATTGCGCAGAGTGTAAAATATTGGCTCCAATTTAGTTCCAGGTCCATCAATTACTCTCTTTTTTTTTTTATTTCCACTTCCTTGCATTTCCTCCAGTCTCCTCTGCGTAAGACACCAAAAGATAAAGTGGGCTATACTTGGCAAACAGATTTGGGACTTAAAGGTGAAGTTGCACAAGCAAGTCTTCAGATGTCTTTTGTCAAAACTGAAGTCATGTTTTCATGTCTTTGTGAGATATCACACTGATGAACATACGTGACGTTAGCTTGGCACAATTAAAGGACGAAATAGGTACTCATTGGGCAAATTCTGCTAGGTCCGAGTTCGAGTCTCCAGCCGCCAATGAAGGAATTAGGGAATTTATTTCTGGTGATAAAATTCATTTCTCGGTATAATGTGGTTCGATTCCACAACAAGCTTTAGGTCCCGTTGCTGGGAAGTGACCATTTGGCTCTTAACCACGTAAAATAAGTCTAATCCTTCTGGCCAGCCCTAGGAGAGCTGTTAATCAGCTCAGTGGTCTGGTTAAACTAAGGTATACTTCCTCTTGCGCAATTTCAGCAATATTATTGACAAAATGGAGGTCTCGTATGTCCGTGCTTGCTTTAATCTTGAAGGAAATTTGTGACAGTTTTTCAACATTGTAGGAAAAAAAGGTCACACAAATTTCGAATCAATAGTCGATTTCAGTATCAAAATGGTCATCACTCACGTTCCATCTTTGTGCTAACTTTGGTGACCTCAGTTTGACCCCATCATAGGAAAGTTTGAAAAAAGAGAATTTTGGTTTTCGAACAAATATTGCAGTGTGTACACACACACACACACACATACACACACTCATATAAATGCTTAGTAGTGTACGAAGTCAAATATAAATGCATATGTGCAAGCAACTGTAGAGAGAGAGAGAGAGAGAGAGAGAGAGAGAGAGAGAGAGAGAGAGAGAGAGAAGTGAAGTGAAACGATATACATCTCGTTTACATTTGGTATTTGTTCCACCAAGGCAGTCATTCTTTAACCTCACAAGTATAGCCATTCCAAACGAACATAAACTCATTTCCATTTCTCCCGTCGCGTTATTTTCGAGCCTCTTTAACCGTCCTTGATATTGGAGAACAGCCCAACAAACCCTAATTGGATGCTGACAGAGGCTCTGGGGTCGCATAATATTCCGAAGGCCGGACCATTTTAGATTACGTGATTACCTGGTACGTTTAGACGTCCTTCTCACAAGGCTGAAGATCTTGGTATATGTTAAAACGTGGATTCTTGAATTTCATTTAGATCGGAGTTATTTTTGATAGATTCATTTATTAGCTACCCTATAGTACGTTGCCAAGATCTTATATAGTTTTTTTTCTTCGATTCTAGCACATCATTATATTTTTATAGAATTGCTTTCTGAACGGTTGATTTAGGAAATACCTTTCTCAGGTTTGTTCAAACTTACATTTTGATTTTCGTTGTTATTGTAAAGCTATGCTCAGAATTGATGCTGCATGACTGCATAGGATTTCGTTCGAAATTCACTAACTGGCAACCTACCATACTCCAAATTTTTCTCTTATTTCAGTGCGAAAATACGATTATTGCATACAGTAAGGCCATAATATGTTTCATAAGAGTGAAATCTGTCATATATTTCAAAACCGTAAGAAAATATCATGTGTAGCCAAATTTCGGAAAAACAGTTACGAAACATTATAAAAACTTTCGTTCACTCATCGCCGATGCATTTGACAAAAAAAAATAATCATCAAACGTCCGTTCAAATGTTGAATAAAAAACAAAAAAACAAAAAATGCCATAGCATTAATATTGCTTCCAATGTAACCATAAAATTTGAAATTGTCCTATTTCATTGTTTTTACGCCTCAACGCTGAAAAAAAATGTAAATAAGTAAGTACAAAAGTAGAATGCTTCCACTGATATCAACGGGTGAGCAACAACCATTAGGGTGGTGGGGTGACACGAACTACTTGGTGTAACATAGGTCTACAATAAGTAGCGACAATGAAATTATCTTGAAACCATTTTTATTTAATATTTGTTAGAGGAATATTTGGATTTACACGAAAATAAAATGATTTAAGTTATATTTCTGAACCACTTCAAACATTATGGCTCACTAGCAAATATTTGCCTATGCAATTATTCTTTTGTTAAAGCCAAGATTTTGTTCCTAGGCCTAGGTGTGTTAGATTTCTTTACTTTACACTTAGCATTCACATCTCTGTATTAACAATTTCTGGCGAGAAAGAATATGAAGTTATCTGCACATTCTTGCACTTCAAGTTACCTTATGAATGAATAAATTATACACCAAAAGCGAGCAGAAGGACTTTTAAGAAAATCATATTTTAAGCCAATAAAAAAACAAGTGTTCCATAGGCCTTGACATTAATATTAATAGATACTGATTTAGATCAATAATAGCCATCTTCTCCATAAATTAAAATCATCATCATCTTTTATTCCTCAAAGAACAGGTAACCTCTAGAAATAAATTCTTTAGTAACAGAGATTACATTTCAGAAGGCTTAAATGATTTTTTTTAGGCCTATAAATCATTTTGCAACATACAGGCAGCTTGAACACAGCCTAAAACTTCAACAGTCAAAGAAAACTTGTTGTAATTCATATTCCTATTGTGAAAATGCTATGACTGCTGAGCTTATTAGGTCTACGGTTATATGCTGCGGAGGCAGTTAAGTTGACCAGCCCTCTAACCTTATCAATGTAAAAAAAAAAATAATCGTTCAAATCACACAGATTACGAATTACACCAATGCATAAAAGGGATCATGTTTATATACCATAGAGAAAATGGTGCTAGATGTGAGATCGCAAACTTATCAACATGTATGACATTAGAAATGAAAAAAAAGAAAAGTTTAACGCCGCTTGGCAACGTTACGTTGAGTCTAAGATTTTGGACGATACAAAAAGAATCATGTCGCGTCAGATTTGAGCATAGCTGTACATCAAATCTATTTCTAATAGAATAATTTTGCGTGGACTGCATTTACTTTTTGGCGGAAATTTTATTGATTGTGTTTCAATACAATTTTAGATCCCATATTAAGTAGACTTCCTAATCTATGGAAGAATTTAGCTTGCCTTTCACTTTCTAAATTCAAATGCTCTTAGAGTCGTGATGGTGTCGCCAGCAACTCACCTCTGCCATAGTCCCAAGTTTAATTCCCAATCATGGTTTGATAGATTTCCACAATGGAGTTTCTTGGGTCTATCTGCTTCGTCATAAGTAGCCACTGCCTGGCTCCCCTGAGTTCCATGTGGGTGGACTTAATTTTTTCCATATTGACAAGAAACTGGATCTGATTTAATGACTGAAACTTATTATGTTTTTTCATCTCTGCAGATAAATGTGGCATTCATTAACACCCAGCTACAGCGGGAATTATCTGCGAGACCCAAGATCCGCAAATCAAATCAGTTCATCACCCGACCTGCCCCCTGGTCATTTCCCCTTCATATTGTGGCCCTACTTCAGCGACCCCAGACCTTCTTTTGATGCGATTAATTGAATCAATTGGAAGGAGACACTCGGGAGAGTGAGTTCATGAAGAAGGGAATTCGTGATCTCATGATAGAAGGGATTCGTATTATTCACCAGTACTAACAGACTCTTGCCTTTACAGGCTCTTACCTCTCTCTCTCTCTGTAGTTATCTCTCAACTGAAGAAAATTCTCTCAGCAATCTTCTCTCTTACTCTTTGTCTGTCTCTCTCTCGTCAAAATATGACATATTCTCTCTCTCTCTCTCTCTCTCTCTACTCATATTTTCCATTTTTCCAGTGACAAGAAATTACCTCTCTCCATTTTTCCTCTCTCTCTCTCTCTCTAGTCATAATGCAGAGATAAATATTCCTCAGTCATAAATGCTATCATCACGCACACAAACAACACATATACAAACACATACTCGCTGTGTATGTCTCTCTCTCTCTCTCTCTCTTCTCTCTCTCTCTCTCATACTAAGGCTATAAAATAGTTTAGTGACATTTGTATCATCTGTGCTTTAACTTGTGAGAAGAACAATGGGTTTGAAAATATAAAACAAAAATAAGCAGATAGGTGATCAATAGAGCTTTTCTCAGCCAATGTCAATCTGCAACGAACATATGTATGCATAAAATCAATGTCAGTCTATAATGAGCATATTTATGCATGAAATCAATGTCAGTCTACAATCAAATGTATGATGTTAACTGGTCCATTGGTGATGGTTAGCTGGGTCTAATGTTTTATTTGAGAGAGAAAAAGATAGAGATTCCAAATTACATATCAACTTGTCAGCAAATAGGTCTTCATCGCCACGAACAGACTGACAGACAAACAACAGACCTCTTTACAAAACGTAAACAAATTCAAGCTCAATTTAAGTACAATGATAAATTTTACGAGGCGAAACATTATTATTCTTTGCCCAAACCACCGTAAGCTTATAGTTTACTGTATTTGAGCCTCACCCCATTATTCCAAAAGAGAGATGCTGAGTGAATCTTGACTTCTCTTTTGCCTTCCACAAGAGGCGTCCTTGTTAGCCAAGACCTTGATGAAAAAGGTCCTTACTGAGGCCAAAGAAGGAAAAAGCTAAAGGGAAATATTCGGAGCAATCAAACCAAAAGGTCCATTCCATGGCCGGGAAACCTCTTTTTCTGTGGAAACAACGCCTGCAATTATCTGTAATGAGATGAAATACTGCAATGGGAAAAAATAGGAAGCACGAGAACTAGAAAGACGAATGATACTGGCGGGGAGTTGGGGGTGGGGGTGGGGAGGGCGTTGCATGGGAAAGTGAAACTTGTCGAAAATATATTCATTCATAATGATCAATATTGCGCTGTAACAAGTTGATATATATATATATATTACATATATATATATATATATATATATATATGTGTATATATATATATATATATATATATATAAATATATATATATATATATATAGATATATTCCAACAGATTCTGCCTTGATATCTTTCGGACTGTGGTCAGAAAATTTGTTTGAACTTGATACTTCTTTTTCTCTCTCTCTCTCTCTCTCTCTCTCTCTCTCTCTCTCTCTCTCTCTCTCAAGCACAATAATATGCAGGAACCATAATGTGTTTCCTACATGTTATCGAACACAAACACTACCTGAGGAAGACACCAGGTGAGTGCCAGGGATCATAGAACCGGTCCTATCAGCTCATCTTCCGGTTCAATTTGCCTATTGATCAAGAGGCTTCCAGAGAAAGTTCCGCTTCACAAGTAAATATAGGCTTCCTGGACTCATCAAATGAAGAAACTCTTACACACGGAAACGGCTGACTAATTCTGTTCCACTTTGTCATTCCACTTATCCATGAATTCATTTCCCCACCAAATTCGCGAGGAGAGTCTTCATCTCATTCGCATATCAATGTTCCCGCTAATTACTCCATTTGAATTTCCGTCTTCATGTTGTTCGGTTTCTCATACTTCCCGCCAGTTACGCTTCCACTTTCATTTGCATATTTATTTCGGCGTGTAGCAACTCATCCAAGAGAGGGTAATTTAAATAATAAGATGAAGTTGCAGACAATTAACCGCTTCATCATTCATTATACCTTTCGTTACCTTTGTGGCGTAAGTGAGTGAGTTTTTTTTTGTTTTGTTACAAGAAACTTTCTTTTATTGCGATGACGTTCAACGTCTTTAGTTTAGTATGGCAGCTTTGAACTTTCTGCAATGCAGGGATCTTTCAGAATATTAAATGATGATTATTATTATCATTATCAATTTTGTTTTTATATATATATATATATGTATATATATATATATATATATATATATGTATATGTATATATATATATATATATATATATATATATATATATATATATATATATATATATGTATATACACACAGTATATATATATATATTATATATATATTTCTACATACACATATATATATATATATATATATATATATATATATATATATAACAGCAGAATTAATAATGATAATGACATCAATCATTTTTAATGTTCTAAAGATCCCTTCATTGCAGAACGTCCAAAGCTTCCATATCTAATTGAAGAAACTAAACATCTTCCAACATAAAGCAAATTTTATGATCTGGATTCATGGATTCATGATCTCAGTCAGCAAAATAGGGAAGAACAAATATTTATTCCCATGTGTGTGTTTGTACGTGTGTGTATGCGTGTGTGTGTGTGTATGTGTATGTGTGGTAGCACTGGTAAAACATGTCGAAAACGGATGGACGCATTTTAATGAAACCCAGTGAAATATCTTGTTGGATGGCTCCCTACAAATGATCAGTTTTGGGTGCGTAGCGATATAGAAGTGAGAATTTGATTCCATGAAAACTATCAGGCCTATTGTAAAGGGAAGAGACATTTCCAACATTCCAATTTCAGGAACATTTCTAGACTTAGTGGAATGCATATAATAATAGTAATAATAATTTCATTAATAATAATAATTAATAATAGAAACGGCGAAATGCATTTGTAGAAATTGATTTTACACTGAGATTTTTGAATTCTTCTAATAATAATTGCTTTTTCCTGCACATCAACATTAGTCAATAATTGACCAATGTTTCATATTTCGATGGAATGAAACAGCGTATAAAATCAATTCGCAAAATGCAGCCATTTTATTTAATAAAACTTGCCGCAAAGAGGGGTCTTCTTCTTGAATAATAATAATAAAATAATAATAATAATAATACTAATAATAATAAGTATTATTATTATTATTATTATTATTATCATTATTATTGTTATTATTATTATTTTTATTATTATTATTATTATTATTATTATTATTATTATTATTATTATTATTATTATTATAGTAAATGATAACAGGTACCCATGTAACAAAATTACCGCTTATGGACGCCCAGTTACGGTGAAAATTATCTGTGAGACCCGAGATTCATTAACCAGATCAGTTCATCACCCGATCTGGCTTTGATCATTTCCCCTTCGTAGTGTGGCTCCATGAACAGGTGACCTCGGTTTGTTAAATCCCACTTCAGTGACCCCAGACTTTCTTTTGATGCGACTAATTGAATCAGTTGGCAGGCGACCCCCAGGCGAGAGAGAGAGAGTTGATCGAGAATGGGATTCGTCATCTTATGACAGAAAAGACTTGTATTTATCAGTTCTGGACAGACTCATTCCCCAACTCGGCCCCACCCATTTCTCTGTCTCTCTCTCTCTCTCTCTCTCTCCTCTTTCTCTCTCTCTCATCAAAATATGACGAGGACTCATCAGATTCATTCAAAATTGTTTTAACAGATTCTCTTTCTCTCCTCTCTCTCTCTCTCTCTCTCTCTCTCTCTCTCTCTCTCTCTCTCTCTCTCTCTCTCTCTCTCTCTCTCTCTCATCAAAATATGACGAGGACTTACTCAGATTCATTCAAAATTGTTTTTAATAGATTCTCTCTCTCTCTCTCTCTCTCTCTCTCTCTCTCTGTAATCATATTATCGATTTAAACAAACTGTGAATACTCAGCACCCTACTGTCTGTCTGTCTGTTAGTTTCGCTATCATGAGGTGAGAAATATCTCTCTTTCAGAGATGTTTTCATTATATTTTCTTTCCCTATCTCTCGTCAAAATAAGACAAAAAATTACTCACATTTACAAGTGTTTTCAATAATCTCTCTCTCTCTCTCTCTCTCTCTCTCTCTCTCTCTCTCTCTCTCTCTCTCTCTCTAAACTCTCTCTCTCTCTCTCTCCTCTCGTCATAATGTAGAGATAAATATTCCTCATTCATGAATGCTGTCATAACACTCACATTAATCACACACTCACACATACACACGAACAAACGTCTACTCGCTCTCTCTCTCTCTCTCTCTCTCTCTCTCTCTCTCTCTCTCTCTCTCTCTCTCTCTCTCTCTCTCTCTCTCTCTCTCTCTCTCTCTCACACACACACACACTCCGGCCCTAAAGTGTTTAAGTTACATTTAGCTAGTCTAAAGTTTTACTTCAGAGAGAGAGAGAGAGAGAGAGAGAGAGAGAGAGAGAGAGAGAGAGAGAGAGAGAGAGATTAACTGATTCAACATTACGTATTAACTCAACTAACTCGACACAGGCAGAAATGGACTGACAAACAAAAAAAAAGATCCCTTTATAAAATATATGCAATTTTTAGTTCAAGTCAAACATAACGGTTAATTTCATGAGATGAAACATTATGATTCTTTGCCTGACCACCGTAGGAATACATATGACAGTATTTGAATCTTTACCTGTTACCCCTGAGGGAAACGATTAGGTAAATCTCGAGTTTACTTTTGCCTTCCAGAACAGACGTTCTTGTCAGCCGAAGATCTTTCTGTAAAAGCCAAACGTCCATTCCATGGTCTGGGAATTTGGTTTTTCCTCGGGATACAAAGCCTGGAAATATAAGAAATGAGATAAAGCACCGAGAAGGGAAGAAATAGGAGGCGTGAGAATGGGAGAGGAAAGAATGAGGGAGAAAGGTATTAGAGAAATTTCTGGTAAATATTTTTCATAACATTATATATATTACAAACACTCACAAACACACACACTGACACACATATATATGTGTTTATATATATATGTGTTTATATATACAATATATATCTATATATATATATGTATATATATATATATATATATATATATATATATATATATATATATATATATATATATATATATATATATGTATATATACTGCATATACACACACATATATAAAGTGACACAAATAATAACGACATTAATAATTTAATGCTCTGGAGAACGTTATGAGCAGCCATACTGAACTGGAAGCATCGACCCTCATCACACATACAGAAAATTTCTTGCAATAAAAAAAAAATTCACTTATTTACGTAACAGAGGTAATGAAAGGTATAATGAACGATGAAGCGGTTAATTGTCTGCAACTTCATCTTATTATTTAAATTACCATCTCTAGGAAGAGTTGCCACTCGACGAAATAAATATGCAAATGAAAGTGAAAGCGTAACTGGAGGGAAGTATGAGAAACTGAACAATATGAAGACGGAAATTCAAATGGAGTAATTGATATGCGGGAACACTTCCTTGATGGGAAATGCATGGATAAGTGGAATGACAAAGAGATGAAGACTCTCCTCGCGAATTTGGTGGGGAAATGAATTCATGGATAAGTGGAATGACAGAGAGATTAAGACTCTCCTCGCGAATTTGGAAGGGAAATGAATTCATGGATAAAGTGGAACCAAATTAGACTCTCCTCCGAATTTGGCCGTTTCGTGGAATGACAAAGAGGTTCTTCATGAATTTGGAAGGAGTCTATGGATAAGTGGAAGTGGCAGAATTAGTGTTTACTTGTGAGGAGTCTATGAAGCCTATGTTTACTTGTCAGTTTTGGAAGCCTCCTGATCAATAGGCAAATTGAACCGGAAGATGAGCTGATAGAACCAGTTTATGATCCCTGGCACTCACCTGGTGTCTTCTTCAGGTAGTGTTTGTGTTCGATAACATGTAGGAAACACATTATGGTTCCTGCAGTGTGCCTGAATATTGAGCCTGAGAGAGAGAGAGAGAGAGAGAGAGAGAGAGAGAGAGAGAGAGAGAGAAATATCAAGTCCAGGAGGTACGGAAACATGTTATTAGGATATAGTGAATAAAAAAAAAAATAGCTAAATGGTATTGAGGGATTAAATAAATGTAAAAGAAAAAAATGGACTTCAAATCCATTTTCTGAGAAAGTTTTGGAAAATAGGGAACCTTTTTCGTGCAATTCGAAATCTCCACAATTTGATATATGGTTCATATCTGGCGGATTTTTCAAGTAGTGCTTTTATTTTTGAATCTATGGAATATTTTAAGAACAGTTATCGATCAGAAAAAAGGTTTAATAAGTTGAAGAGGAGGAGAAAAAAAATCTATAAAAAAAATTTTTTCTAAAAAATAATTCTGGGTTAACAGGTACATCAGAGGTAAATTTTGCAAGTTTCGTTAAAGCCAAAAATACGAGAATGAATGTTTAAGATATCGACAGCGGCAACTTCTCTGTGAATTTCCCTTCTCAGTTCCACTTCATTACCAGAATTACACCTGAACAAAGGTCCAGGTACGCAACGGGAAGCCACGCTGACGGAGGAAGTAATAACGAAGTTAAACCTGTCTACAAAGACTAATTATTCCCCGAAAAGTTATGTGTTAATGCAGAATGTCTTTGTCTTCTTAGTCGCTTTGACCATTATCGTAGATTGGAATCAAAAGACAACTAAAATGAAGTTAAGAGAAGCTGAAAAAGTAAAGGAAACGACGGATCATTGAGTGAACTATATTTCTGAAGACACTGAGATGATCAGAATTTAAAATCCAAGCGATAAAATTATGAACAAAAACATTCGAGCAAAAAATCATGACACGTTCTACACACCAAAGGTGTGATTTTTTGAAATAAATTTTTTTTTAGATTTTAAAACATCTAAAAAGTCTCGCATATGCTGGGATATAAAGTTAGTATAAGAGATATATGGAAATTAGTCTTTTGACTGTATGATTTACTGTAGTCTTGGTACCAAAACACACTCAGTCACAAAGGTGTGCTCTATACAAGGTTTCAAGACCAATGTTCAAACCGCTCGGATGCTGTAGTGCTCAGTGCCAAATGTGGCGCCAGTTGATTTTCGTGCTATTAATGATGTGGGTGGGAGTGTATTCAACTCCAGCTTCCCTTGTAACTGCATTAACTCTAAGAAACGGCAATGATCAGGTGCAAAGATCTCTGTAACATTAATTAATTGCATCTAGTTGAGGCAGCTTGAATGCGTATCTATTGCACACTCTGGAGGGGGAGAGGAAAGAGGTTTGAAACGATGTTGTAGTCGTGCCAACAGAGTTCTGATAATATTGGCTAATGGGGAACTAAAATTGGTGCAAGGCTTTATGCCTCTTCAGGTCGTCTGTAACGAGACTGGATTGTTTTTTCATAATTAGTTCCCGTGTTTCTATGTTCATATATAGAAGACTACAGTTCCCGTGTTTCTATATTCATATATAGAAGACTATAGTACCCGTGTTTCTATGTTCATATCATAGTTGTGTGTTCATAATTATATATATGAAGACTATAGTTCCCTATGTTCATACACAGAAGTTAGTTCCTATATTTATATATAGAAGACTATAGTTCCCGTGTTTCTGTGTTCATATATAGAAGACTATAGTTCCCGTGTTTCTATGTTCATATATAGAAGACTATAGTTCCCGTGTTTCTATGTTCATATATAGAAGACTATAGTTCCCGTGTTTCTATGTTCATATATAGAAGACTATAGTTCCCGTGTTTCTATGTTCATATACAGAAGACTATAGTTCCCGTGTTTCTGTATTCATATATAGAAGACTATAGTTCACGTGTTCTTATGTTCATATATAGAAGACTATAGTTCCCGTGTTTCTATGTTCATATATAGAAGACTATAGTTCCCGTGTTTCTATGTTCATGCACAGAAGACTATAGTTCCCGTGTTTCTATGTTCATATATAGAAGACTAGATCGACGGTGTCGACTGGTAGGAAGCAGTCACATTATTTGCAGTGATTTCAAAGGTTTTTATGAATTTATTGTTCCTGCTAATGTCGTTGTCCCTTTTTCTTTTGTAGGCATTTGTGTCATTTCTCCTTTATAAACGGTGCGTAAGCTTCCTCCTGATGAAGATAACCACCACTATTTTACGTACATTTAGTGGGAACTGTTGAGATAGCAGGGGCAAACTCTTGTGCTTCCAGATATATCTCAGAAAGAGGAAGTGCAGCATATCTGTTTAGCTTACACGTCAAGGGAAGAGAGAGTGTTATCAGGCTTCTCTCAAAGGTAAACTCGAGAACCAAGAACTAATTTGAGGTTCTGATCAGGGCTTCTGGGTCCCGCTGAAGACGACCTAAAGAGACCTTAGTAGGCAGCGAAGAACATGCAAGAATCCTTGAGTAGGTGGGATTAATTAGTGCTGCAAAGACTTTCGATTCTACGTACGTCTGATCACCATCTCCGCCTAGCGTTTCCGAATCTAACACTGAAGCGTTTTACGTCACCAAAACTCTAACTACATTTAAAATTCCCTTCTCTTTTGAATCTAATCAGTAGTTATATCGTATATTCGCTGTCGGACAAGAACCACAAAGTTTCTGTTAGGATAATCTATAAAGGATTCAGATTTGGTCAAATAAGAATACATCAGTTTTGATGGAAATGTGTCAGTTAAACATAATGATCGTAAAGGAACATGGACCATTATTGTATTATATGTGTGGTATGTGGGTTTAGATCCTTAAAGAGGTTATGTTAAAACAATTCAGGCCAGCGTAGACATAAATGTTAATAACAATCCAGACAAGAAACACGAAGTGCCCCTTAAAAGTGCAACAATAACAAAAAATATACAATTATTTTTGAAAAGATATCTTAGCGAAAAATTAAGATACCTATCCAAAAATAAGTGTTTTTTCTGTTGTCCTGAATTCTTCTCATAAGAACTTGTCATTCCATGACAATTTCTGATAAGTTTTTAACGGAAGAAGTTGAGAAAAAGAAGGTAGAAGTTTTTGACAACTTTGATGAATGGGATAAGGATGAAAGAAAATATTTCAGGGGATACCAAAGATATTTGTGATTCAAGTTTTTTTTTAATAGACGTTTGAAGTTCATCTCAGATTTGTCAAAATTATCTTTTCCCACAGGACTCCATCAGATTGATGTAATATAATTTTTTTAAGTGGAATAATAATGGATTTGATAATATAGAAAGGAAAATGTAATGTGTACGACTGTTCAGAATTATTTTCGTAACTCTCATTTTTTTATTGGAGATATTACGCAGCCCTATCGAATAGACATTTTCCTGCATATATTATCAAAGCCATTATTATTCCACTTAAAAATAATTTTATATTGAATCAATATGATGGAGTCCTACTGGAAAAGAACAGTCATTTTGATTACAGGTTCCCAAATAATTTTGACAAATCTGAGATGAACTTCAAACGACTACTAAAAAAACTAGAATCACAAATATCGTTGGTATCCCCTGAAATGTTCTCTTGCATCCTTATCCCATTAATCAAAGCTGTCAAAAACTTCCTCCTTCTTTTCCTCCCACTTTTCCGTTAAAAACTTATTAGAACTTGTCATAGAATGAATCCTTTAATCATTAATCACGCTCAAAAGTCCCTAATCTTGGGATAATCAATTTGGCAAAAATGAGATCTCGAGAAATTTGTTAGAATGAGAGAAGGTATATTTTCTCTTATTAATTCACCAGTTTTTATCTAAATGCAGTGGAATGACCTTGAAATAATAACAGTGGTGTGAAATCGTTTATTCAGTGAAATAATGCAATAACTAAGTTGCGAATATATACTTATTAGGTAGAGGAAAAAGGGAAAGAAAAATTGGGTTCAGAAATGAGTGATTAAGTTCGCACGAGAAATGTCAGGTTCTGTAACTGGAAGAGTTTAGTTTTCTTTTTAATATTCCTTTAATCTTTTGATGGAATGCAGCAAAATAGGTCGATGGAATATACTGTGCACTTTACTAATAAAAAAAGAACAAAGATAAAACAAAGGGGAAAAGAAGAAAATAAAAATACACAAACAAGAGTTGAAATCCAAGAGCTATATATCGTTAGTATAGCATGGCTTCAGATCCCAAAATTAGACACGGACGTTTTGCTGGTGAGGAAAAAGAAGTTATTTGGTGCATGGTGTGAAATTTATTAAGCCTATTTTTCCCCATTTCAAATACAGAGACAACCACTTCCAACCAAAGAGTTTTAGATCATCTATGAATTTCGACAAAATTCTCTGTGGATTTCAGTATACATGTATGCATTACATTGCATATTATGCAGTATACATTAAACTTAACTGCACATATTTTTAGTCAGGTTCTCCCCAATTATGTCCTTGTCTTGTTCTTACTTATATAAATTCTTGGACTTCCTTATATAAATTCTTGGACTTCGTAACTGTCAATTCAAAGGAGAGTCAGGGTAGCCACAGTTTCCACAGAAAGTGGGTTGATGTGGACGGCTGTGTCTTGGTGAAGTCAGATCTTTCCTTACTTGCTTGAGAAGTTTTGTCTTTGCATTTCATTTCTCCCTAAACTTCTCTTAGTCTATATTTCTGTGCTTTTGTGCTTATCTCTTTGTAGAGGAGAAACCCTGTTCATGCATTTTTCTCATGAGTGTGTGTCTGTGTTTATGTGTGCATGTTTGTGCGTTCTTGCCCGAGTGTACCAAGTGTCCAATAAAATTATCTTATTTCTTTTTTCATTTTCAAACTCTGACTTTTTAGGAAAAACAAGATGTTCATAATTTGCTTCTCAGGTTAATAGTGTTATTCATTACAAAGAAAAACAAATGTCCGTAATAGTTTTTGAGGAATAGTCATCATTTTGAATCTATCCGCAATAATGAAAGAACAGCTTTTCATCACTATTGCAAAATTAATTACTATCTAAATCAAACTTGCCTTTAGACAAGCTTAGGGGATCCCTTTATCAATAAGAACAGCAAACAAAAGGAGATGAAGAATATTTGTGAGTGATACTGCTTGTTCATTAGGACATACTGTGTCAAATAAAAAAAAAAAATTGGTGAGGAAACGATAATAATAAGCTTTTGAGCAATAGATATAGTTAATTACAAAAATCATATGTACAATTAAGTTCAATATATTCTGCAGAATATGCAAAGTAATGCATACATGCCCTCTGAAATATAAGGAGAATTTTACCAAAATTCATGAATGCCTGAAATGATTTAGGCTGAAACAGACATCTCTATATTTGAAACAAAAAAATTAATTTAATAGCTCAAGATCTAACACCATGCACTAAATAACTTTTTTTTAATTTTGTAAAACGAAACAGCCATATATATCGAGATTTTCCACTAAGCAATAAATAGATTTAGTTACCGATGATATTTAATCTGGAATTCACGAGAAATGTATGTGTGTAAAGGGTGAATAATTTTCAGCAATTTTCTAAAACTTCACTTGTTTCTCTTACTTACGACCGAACGCGGAAACAACCACATTTATTGCTGTATATGAGACGTAAGTTGCTATGCCTTGGTTTTCATTAAGCTACCTTTCTCCTAGTGTAGACCTTACTTCACTGCGGTCTGCAAACGCGTAAAGGTGTTCAAAGGTATAAGACACCTTTGTGGACCCGTGGATTTGCACAACCGATCAACAGCGGGAATAATGTTTACAAAGACAGGAAGGATTAACATAGCCAATATGGGACAAGCAATCCCGGCTCAGTGCCGGTCCCAAGCCCGGATAAATAGAGAGGGTTGGCGTCAAGAAGGGCATCCGTACGTAAAGCATCTGCCAAAACCAATTATGAAATGTACCTTTCAAGATAGAAACAGTTGGAGAAGACGGTTCCTCATTGATGGGTACCGTTCAGCTAGCACTCTGCTGGCCCAGGGTTCGATTCTCCTGACCGGCCAATGAAGAATTAGAGAATTTATTTCTGGTGATAGAAATTCATTTCTTGCTATAATTGGGACAATAAGCTGTTGGTCCCGAACTAGGTAACCACTGGTACTTAGCCTGGTAAATAAAATCTAATCCTTCGAGGTAGCCTAGGAGAGCTGTTAATTAGCTGGAGAAGACTCACTGCAAACAACAACACCAACTAAGTTAAGTATAGCTTAGTTTAACCAGACCACTGAGCTGATTAACAGCTCTCCTAGGGCTAGGGCGAAGGATCAGATTTATTTTTACGGGCTAAGAAACCAGGGTGGTTACTTCAGCAACGGGACCTACAGCTATTGCAGAATCCACCACATTATACCGAGAAATGAATTTCTATCACCAGAAATCAACACCTCTAATTCTTCATTGCCGGCCGGAGGTGCGAACTCGGGACTGTAGAGTGCTAACTGACAACTCTACCAAACTCGCCCAACGAGGAACTAACACCAACTAGAGAAGAAGAAGAAGAAGAAGAAGAAGAAGAAGAAGAAGAAAGAAGAAGAAGAAGAAGAAGAAGAAGAAGAAGATTAATGTTTCGAAACGGGGAAATGAATATCATCATGACAAGGGGATTCAATATCAGACAAGTCAGAAAAACAAGCAAGGAGGAAGTCGTCTGGAAATCTGGAGGCATCAACGACGGGCTTCAACGAGATTAGTCAATAAGAAAGAATATCAGAAAACACTTCAGCAACAGAAAAGACGATCTTTCAGAGCTGCACAAGAAGGATAAAACATCAAAGAAAAAGAAAGAAATGAGAAGGAGATGAAATGACTGGGGTGAATTTGAGAAAGAACTCGGTGGAAAAAAGGGTTCATTGTAACGAAGAAGCAGCAGAAGAGTTGGTGAATTTTAGAACAGAAGACTCAAATGGAGGAACGCTGTCTGGAGAGGAGGCGGCCTTTTGCAAATGGAATAACTGTTTTGGAGTCTTGTTCTGTGTAGTGAACAAAAGAGGTGCAGAGGTAAAATCATGCAAAATGCAGAGTTGTTATTGTACGCTTGAAAATCCTTCTGCGTGTAAGATTTATGATATGAAGAGGGAAATAAAAAAAAATTAGAGAATAGAGTGGTTCCCCAGAAGTAAAATTTCAAATAAATGAACTGAGTGTTGAGAGTACGCTTCTTTCTGGATGCAAAGAAGAATGATGAATTAGAATAAAAACAAATCAATATGAGATATTTATTAAGCTAACATTGTGTTTGATATATGGAATAAAGAAATTCTAATGGGTAATAAATGTATGTGCGCCGTAAAGATAGGACAAAAACAATAAATGACTTTTAAAGACTAGAACAGTGGGATTTGAGGAGGTATAGTCATGTGGGAAGAATGGAAGTAAAAAGAGTGTTAGGAAAATATATTTCAGAGGTCTCAAGTTTTTACCTACTGTTACCTACTGCGTCTTTCAAACATTCCCTCAGTTCCTGATATTATAACCTTTCAGGACCTTTTACATTCCATCTATCCAGCACTTTGCAAATCTTCTCTCCTCATACTAACACAGACTAAAAACGCTATAATCCTCCATTCTCTCCAAATGGCCGAACCATCTCATGCGCTGTGATTAACGTTACAAAATAACTGACACTCATTCATCGTCTCACTGATGAGACTTTTGCAGTTGCTCATTGGAGACATGGCGTTATAGGTCTATCAGTTTCCTACTTCTGAATTTCCTCTTAAATGAAAAGTGAACTTTTGTCTTAGTGTCTGCATCATCTTGCTTTTGTCTGAATTCTCTCTCTCTCTCTCTCTCTCTCTCTCTCTCTCTCTCTCTCTCTCTCTCTACCCTCAAATTTTATACTGAGCTGGAGGTTGCATAAAAAAGCGGGACTGTGTCAGTAAAAAGATATTTTTAGTTTAATTTTCCACCAGTCCCTATTATTTGACCTGTAAAAAAAGAGGTCATTCGAGCTCCATCAAAGGAAGCAGTTGGCTGTCTGTGATTTGCAGCTGCCATTTCTTTCTTCTCTCTTCATTCTTCCTTTCCGTTTTGATTTCCCTGTATCCTCTTCCTCCTCTTATGCATCGCTTCTTCCTTGATAAACCTCCCGAAAAAAACATTTTTCGGGATGACTGAAAAGAGAGGTTTTAGCCTCGATTGCCAAAAATCGCTTTTGCCGAATTGAATAATTTTCATTTAACCCTCTCTCATATTTACTCTCTCTCTCTCTCTCTCTCTCTCTCTCTCTCTCTCTCTCTCTCTCTCTCTCTCTCTCGTAGATGCTTGTTATTTCGATTTTATAAAAAATCTTATGAACATTCTACACTAAGCGATGATAACGTCGACATTCTATATGCGTTGGTGACAATGTTCAACTAAATGCACACTCAACAATACACACACTTGTATATGCGTATGCATATGAATACTATATATTCATTCATAAATATATAATAATAATACACACACTTGTACATATATATATATGCATATATATATATATATATATATATATATATATATATATATATATATATATATATATATATATATATATATATAACATTTTTAAAGTTTTTCCTCTCCCCTCTGCATCATTCTTTCAAGTTTCTCTTCCCTCCTGATTCTTCCCTTTTGCGTCTTTCATCTTACTGCTTATATTTCCTGGCGTTGCATCCTGAGAAAAACGAAGTTTGTATGCCATGGAATGGACCGCTTGGCTTGATTGCTCCGTATATTCCCCTTCAACTTTTTCCCTCTTTGACCTCAGTGGAATTTCTGAAGACCTTTTTCAGAAAGGCCTTTGGCTAACAGGGGCGTCTGTTATGGAAGGCAAAAGAGAAGTCAAGATTCCCTTAGTCGCTTCCTTCAGTTATAACAGGAAGAAGCCCTCATTGTGTCAACGTTAAATCACAATATACGCACCTAAGTTGGTTGAGGCAAAGCATATTATTTCGACTGATGAAATTGATAGCTTTACTTGTGTCATTAGCTACATGCATTCCACAGGACCTCCCCGACCGGCCAGTGAAGAATAAGAGGAATTGATTTCTGGTGATAGAAATTCATTTCTCGCTATAATGTGGTTCGGATTCCACAATTAGCCAGTCCTGTTGCTTGGTAACCAATTGGTTCTTAGCCAGGTAAATAAATTCTAATCCTTCGGGCCAGCCCTAGGAGAGCTGTTAATCAGCTCAGTGGTCTGGTTAAACTAAGATATACTTAACTTTATTCCACAGGACCCTGCTTGTTTGTATGTCAGTCTGTCTCTGGTAATCAAGACTTAGTGGTTGAGAAGTCAGTATGTAGTGTATAAATAATAATTCAATCAGTCTCTCTCTCTCTCTCTCTCTCTCTCTCTCTCTCTCTCTCTCTCTCTCTCTCTCAGATAAAACCTCGGAACTAGCTAAGCACTCATAAATCTACTAGTTCTCTTGCAATATATATTTTTATGTTCTAATGAAGTCTACCACAAGGCATGATGCTGATCCATTAAATTCCTGACTAGTAGAACATATGAAGGAAAGGTAATGAGCTGACCGCCGTACTAGAAAGGGGAAATTTAGATAAACTCTTAGGTAACTCAAATCACATATGTTTACAATAACAAAGTCAGACGATGGGGATAATTAAGACAGGTAAATGGGGCCCTGCTGGAGCACAAAATTATGATGGAAAGGCGATGACTGAAGGTGCTGGGAATTCCATTTCGATGGCACTGAGGATTACATTGCAGTGGGGTGACCATGGCAATAAAGTGCAATAGAAGCAAAGGGTCCACAGCGAGAAAACTTCGTCTGCAATGGAGAATGCATACAATTACTTGGCGGAATTAGCTTAACTACGGGTTCGAGGGTGCACTGATGGCGTCAAGATTCCTTGGCTATAAAACACTGTTGAAATCACTTATGGACACAAGTTAATAACAAAGTCAGATCCATAGGAGAATTGCGTTTGGAATAGGGAAAATGATTAGCACAAGGAAAAGAATTACGTTACTGGTAAACCACAGATTCCTGGCACTCTACCTTATTCCGGAGAGGTGAGTCCTCGTCGATTTACCAACATGGGGAGGGGTCGGTATTTCGGAGAACTGGCACTGGAAAGATACCGGACTGGATAGGCAGCCACGTTGGGGTAACAGGCTCTAAAGGAGCTGAGGCCAAGGGGTAGTGTGTGTCAGATCTGTGTCTGGTGTGTCTTTGTCTAGCGCAAATGGTGCGGCCCCTTTTATGCCTTCTGCTGGATTAATTTTTCCATTTTCCAAGGTGTTGCCCATTTTCTATAGTGAGACATGTGGGTTTTGGCATACTACCTTTGACCTCGTGGGTACCTCTGTTGACCACATGGTAAGGGCTTTGACCTCGTGGGTTGCTTATGCTCCATGTGGTCTGTCCCACTTTCACTTCTGCCATCGGACGAGCGGATTATCTCCAAGGGCAGCAGTAACCTGGAAGAGGGCTTAATGAGTCACAAGTTCGGGGGGAAAGGCTGCCAAGGGAATAATAGAAGCTAGAGATTTAGAGAAGAAGTATTTTCCCACAACTGACTGTTTGTGTCAGCAGTGAGATGAAATGATTTTACTTAGGTTCTTTGAAAACAAGGTTCCTGAAAGCAAGTTGACTTGGGGAATGGTATCCTCAATGCAATATAAATAGAGAGATATATATATATATATATATATATATATATATATATATATATATATATATATATAAACTCAAACAAACATAATACAACTATTTCCCTCTGGAAACTAACCCGTATCTTCAAGAGAACGCTTTCGCCAGAGGGGGTTTCCCAACCCGAGGGATTACACGGAATCCGTTTCCCAGGAGAGGATCTTCACATCATTCAGCCCTATTAGTTCGCCTCATTCTTCATTCATTTATGCCTGATCACTGCCTGAAGAAGAAGAGTCGCCTGAGGACTAGAATCTCTCGGGAGGAAACGATCTCGAAATCATCTCAAATTCTTCTCAGCGGAGGAGAATTCATCCGGGGAACAAGGTTGTTATTTTCTTCCATGAATAGCATAATGTCCTCTGCCTCGACAACGAGGGAAATAGGACTGATTTTCTAGCAAATGGAAGGAATATTATGATGTCTAATGAATGGTAGTGGGACCTTACCCGCGCTTAATCTTGTAACAAGATGATCTTTAATTAGATTACAACATACAAGTGCCATGCCCAAAATAATGTACAAGTACACTACACACACTGCAAGTTATTACGTTGGTTATCAGATATGATTAATGTATGTTGTTTTACTACCCGAAAAATATATTATATGGGCATATATATAAATAGATAATATAGTGGACAATATATATATATATATATATATGTATATATATATATATATATATATATATATATATATATATATATATATATATATATATATATATATATATATATATATATATATATAAATATATATATATATATATACATAATCACTCTCTCACGCGTGACTTTATATCTCAAACACTGCAGGAAAGATGAAACACAGCTGTAGATCCTGACCGGTCAGGATCTACAATCGTGTTTCATATTTATCAACAAACTGCTGCCTGAACACAATTCCAGTTAAAGCATCCTGAATTATTAAATAAAGATGCTGTGGAAAATGTTTCTAGAATGAAAGAGAAAGTCCGCAAATGTCATCGACAAAGTGAACGATAATCATTACGCGATCTGGAACAACGCAATTCCATCACGCTGAGTTGCAACCTTCTTTAGACTTAATCTGTCGTTGATTAATATTCAGGGCAGGAATTTATTTGTCGGTGACATTGAGCACAGTAATTGTCTTTCGTATCTCCGTATTTATTACCACTGTTCAAAGCTCTGATTTGATAGGCTGCTTGTGAAGTCGTTCTTTTTCTCTGCGCCTACGTTCTCACGTTATGCGTGTATTCATTGCCTCAACTAAGTCTATAATACTCTATTGTTTCATGTTCTTCCATTGTGAAACCAGGTAGTTATACTTAAACCTTCATTTTTTCTTCTATTTCCTTTTTATCACTAAAGTGTTGTGTTATTGACTGCATGTGGCTATTGGCATATGAGCATTATTTAGATATATATTGACCTGCATTACTTAATCGTTGTCTGGGGACTGACGTCTGGTTGGAGATATTGTGACATGTTCCTGTGACCTCCTTTGTTGCTGTTGAAATCTGAGCATCTTTAATTATTCGGAGTTTGCACTATTTAAACTGACCTCTGTGTGTGCGTGTGTGTGTGTGTGTGTGTGTGCTAGAGTATGATTATATTGGGAGGTAATTGTATATGACGTGTCCTCTGTCGTGTTTCTCTTTTTCTCATTGACACTCTAACCTTGCCTGGTTTTGCGACTGTCTCCATTTGCAATGTGTTTGTTACTTGCCTCGTAGCTTTGTTCCCCTGAACTGGAATCATGTCGAAAGTGGTTATCGATTTGTTGCGATGTTTACGAGGACATTTCTTTTCCTTGGGTCCAATTATGGAGAGAGAGAGAGAGGAGAGAGAGAGAGAGAGAGAGAGAGAGAGAGAGAGAGAGAGAGAGATGAAACTTTACATGAATGTAAAACTTAAGGCTTTTAAAACCGTCCCGATATCTTCCTAGTACTAAAAGCTTGTTAAAAACAACCTAAACCTGCTAATTGCACTTCAGCGCGGTTGGGGTATCGAGTTGTGCAGAGAGAGAGAGATGAAACTTTACATGAATGTAAAGCTTAAGGCTTTTAAAAGCATCCCGATATCTTCCTAGTACTAAAAGCTTGTTAAAAACAACCTAAGCTGCTAATTGCACTTCAGCACGGTTGGGGTATCAAGTTGTGCCTCCTTGCAGCTTAATTGTTAACGTGACATTTTACCTTGACCTAAAAAGACTGAGAATAACGTGTCTTTGCAGTCCGTTTATCTCTTCTTACACCCAAGGTTTACAATGGTTTCACACTATTGTTTTTGCTAACTTTCAACATTTCTACCCCCATGTTAAGCCTCACCCGTTGCTCTTTCTTTTCTTTACTTGTCATCTTTGTATCTGGCCTAGATGAGATCATCAGTGATGAAGACTTATAGAGCTTATGTTTAATCGTTAAGCTAATTTATTTCTGATCCTGGGCGAGAGTAAACCTTGCAGAATGTTGGGTTCAACAGTCAAAATTTTCCCAGTCGAAAGTCACAGGCTTCGGGGGAGTTGTGGAAATGATTGTGGGATCACATATTGTTCATCATATATAGATTGCTCTCATAATCATTTGCCACCTCCCTGCCTATTTTTTGAAAGGGGAAGAAATGTTGGTATTGATAAGAACAGAGTTTGGAATTTATTCATCATGATCAAAGCGGAATTAGACTGTGATGTTAATCATGAAATATGCAATTAACAAATATGTTAAACGAATAGAAGTTTCAATATATATTGAATAATTTCTATATTCTAATGCTCATCAAATGTGCATATTGAGTACAGATGAATTATAACTTACAAGCTCCGACTTGGGATCTAACTGAAAGAAAATTTCATCGAATTTATAGGATTTTCATTCTAATTTCATTTTCACAACTGTTTCCATGGAATTTTTTTTGGGTATGAATGCACATTTTATCAAAAGCACTTCAAGAGGAACGACAAAATCGCATCATCGAAAACTGTGGGGCTTTTCCAATATAGTATGACTTGGGAATGTCTCAAAAATTTATTAGGTTTTAGATAGATGAGAAAACTGACAGAATTCAACAAGAAAAAGTGTACGAAGGGAAACAGAAACAGGGAAGACAGCGTAACGAATAATAATAATAGAAGAATAAAGAGCAATTGGGAGTAAAAGTAACAGATGTTATTTAACAGGCTGTGAGAGGACATGAGTCACAGAATAGGTGAAGCAAGAAAGGTAAGAAGAAGAATAAAAAAAAAAAGTTCTTACAGAGATATGGAACAACTTTTGTGACACCAGACTGTCGAGGTTTTAAGAAAAGTTGTCCAAGTTTTTCTTCTTTCATCCTTGAGTAGGGAAGAAAGTCTTCGAGCACTCTCTCTCTTCCCTGGCATGTGGCGAGTTCTGAATGGTTCGCTTTTTAGTTTTCTGTAAAAGAAAACTATTGAGATGGCTACTTGTCTGTCCGTCCGCACTTTTTCTTTCCGCCCTTAGATCTTAAAAACTACTGAGGCTAGAGGTCTTCAAATTGCTATGTTGATTATCCACCCTACGGTCATCAATCATACCAAATTGCAGCCCTCTAGTCTCAGTAGTTTTTGTTTTATTTAAGGTTAAAGATGGCCATAATGGTGCGTCTGGCAACGATATAGGACAGGCCACCACCGGGTCGTGGTTAAAGTACCGTGGGCCGCGACTCATACAGTATTATAAGGAGACCACTGAAAGATAGATCTATTTTCGGTGGCCTTGATTATACGCTGTAGCGGCAGTACAGAAAACTCGATTGCACTGAAGAAACTTCGGCGCATTTTTTACTTGTTGCTTGATTTATCTTTGAAATTCCGTTCAAGTTTTAGTAGAGGATGTTATACTGCTGTGTTTTAACCCCTGTTTGTACCCTTTTTTTGTATGACTAGATAAAAGTATGGAGAGAGACAGAAAGACAGATAGACAGACATATTTCATTATTTAATTCTGAAATAATCTGTTATTCCTGCCTATCGATTCAGGGGATTTAGCGGGCGTCGCGCAAACACCAAGCCTACTTGAACCAATCAACAGCCGTTAGCTAGGCCTCCTTAACACCCCCAACATCACGCGATCCAGCAAACAATACAAACCCCCTTTTCCCCCCATCACGCGCTGGGGAGACATGTAGGGATAGGGGAGGCCAAAAGGGCCATTTAGCGCTAAGGAACAGGTAGTATTCTGAGCTGTAGGCATAAAATGATAAGTGTGCTTTTCCTATGCCCCCTTTACTGGTTCTTTTGACTTGCTTGCAGGTACGGGTTGGCCCAACGCCAGACGCTCGAAGACGCTATGCTTTTGTAAAGCAAGCAGAGACTGCTACGACCTCATCTGTAGCAGTCGTGCTGCATTTTTCCAGCTCCGCTGGTTGAACTAACTTCAACGGACATCTGGAATAGTTGTAGGCCCCAACAACAGTCATAAAAGGTTCGTACGTTGCAAGTATTCAAGACCAGCCCTTCCCTCTTTTACTTAAACTCCTTAAAATTCCATTTCTTTAAACTTTAACTTCTGCCTCCACAAAGCAATCCCCCTTTGTTAGAATCCTGCCTGTATTCCATGCCTTTCCATTTACGTACCTTGAATTCAAGTAAAGATCCCGTGATAACCATCAATTATCCCTCCACCAGTGCAATTTAAGGTTAAGCTATATCAATGTTAATTTTATCTTTGTGTGAGTGCGATCACGTGTTCATTGTTAAAGCCTACGCTGCTCCGATTCTCAGATTGTACCAACGTGATTTCATTATAATCATCTTCTAGGTTACGTTATGTTTTGTATTTAAGAACGTGTATTGGGTGATATTTCATAGGGGGATTCCATCTCCTTCAGTGTATACCGTCATTCCTAACTGAGAACGTCTCTTTCAGGGGACATATGCAGAACGATCACTATCCATGCTTCAGTATCTCGTCTGCCACCAAAATCCTGATAATTTCTGGTCGCAGTCAGTAACGAATTCCGTTGTGGCCCGAATGTTCACATGAATTATCCTCCCATCATGGAGTTCCATCATTTGCATTACCTGAGACTATTTCGTGTAATCCGGGCAAGACAGAATGTTATTATTATCATTGGCCTGATTGTATTGCATATTGGCCCCATTTTTAACCAACTTGCTTGTTGCCAAATCATTGCATCCTTGTTCCCTGTGTCCTATAACTGAATCTGCCCCTTAGTGGTTATGTTGTTCTATGTCTCATTGTTTACTTGCTAAGTCTGTAAATAAACCCCTGTAAATTTGTAAAAGCAGTCTACTTCCCATATGGCAACCTTCCTTATTCAATTGTAAATCCAGGAAAATCTAAGGTAAGTTTTCAAATAACTTTTCCTTTTGCTCATAAACTGGGCTTTCTTGGTTTCGTGGCAGCATCAATTATAATTTTGTTTCAATTTTTCACAAGCCAGGGCCAGTTTATGACAATATATATATATATATATATATATATATATATATATATATTTATACACACATATATATATATATGTGTGTGTGTGTGAGTGTATAAGAAAATGCTTTCAATATAAAGTATGTTGCATGTATCATAAACGAAGGTGGGATATAACACAGCCCTTCGCTAGTTTACCCACAAAGATATTAAAGAATAAAGATGGGCAGAGTTTAGTTACCTCAACCTTAATTTATTGGAATGATAAAAACATGACGTCAGTTTCCATTCAAACGAAAACTGCCTGTTGGAATTCAAGCAATTAATCATTAACAACATTACGTCAGAGCATTGTGCATCTGTACAAATTGTTGCACTAACGTCTTGTGGCACTGAAACTGCAAAATTTGTAATTGTTCATGTATTTCAAGAGAAGATTGACACGAGGCTAACAACTGCATCCCAATAATTGATTTGGTGAGAACCGGAAGTTTTGTGCCGCCAGCGCGGACTATTTGTCACGTAGTAATCTGAGCGATGGAAAAAGAAACCAATGTATATATTAAATCTAACCTTTCATTCGTAAGAAAGTAACTATTAATACGTATATGAAACTATAATAATCATAATAAAAATAATAACAGTAGCAATGCTTTTATGATATCATTTACATTATTTCATCGTTAAGTAGTGAAGAACAGTAAGATGGGGAGAGAGAGAGAGAGAGAGAGAGAGAGAGAGAGAGAGAGAGAGAGAGAGAGCGAGAGAGAGGTGCAGCTCTTTGGATGTTAATGAAAAATGTGCTCAGCCAATCACAAACCCTGCTTCAGGTGGAGACGATGCCGGACTGTTGTCAGTTTGCC
>NC_089743.1:86757470-86764970 GCF_040412425.1 Macrobrachium rosenbergii | reverse complement strand
TCTGATATTATTTAGTGTTGTTGCCATCATAAATTTACAGTGACCTATGGCGCTTTCTCCTGTGTTATAAATCGGTACATCCTTTTCGGTCCCATGAACGGAGCCAGATTTAATATCAAAGGGATAATAATCTTGAACAGACAGATGTTCGCGATATCCAGCTTCGAATATTTCATCAGTTCTGTCACAAACACAGTTGCAGCTAAACTTTTCCATATCTCTCTCTCTCTCTCTCTGTCTCTCTCTGTCTCTCTCTCTCTCTATCTGTCTGTCTGTCTGTCTGTCTCTCTCTCTCTCTCTGTTTACTAAAAAGTAGGAAATACCGCTTAACACATCGGGTTTTATAATGGGATCGATTACCAATATCAGGTTTCTCAATAGAATGTTTACTCTGTGAAGAGTAAATAATTCCCTATATTTCGCGGTGAATATTTCTGGGTTATACGAAATTATGCAGCCCTCCTCTCTCTCTCTCTCTCTCTCTAGTTGAAAAGCAAAGTTACCACTTAATCAATCGAAATGTATTATCTATGTGATTGATAACCAATATCAGATTGATTTTTAACAGCATGTTAACTCACCTTAATGAACAGGAAATAATCCGCAACATTTCTTTCTGAACATTTCCGCGTTACAAGACATCATGCAACCATTCTCTCTCTCTCTCTCTCTCTCTCTCTCTCTCTCTCTGATTAATTTGCAAAGAGTAAACTTAATTCCTTTCAGAATTTCATCTTGGGGGGAAGCCTGTTTCTGTTAGCCGGGGGCCCGTGCATTAAAAGATCGTGCATGTTTGCATAGCATCGAGGCGGAATCTGAAGGCACTTGGCCATGCAGACATTTTTGTCACATTTATTTCTCGTTTGCGCTTTGATAAGATTGCAACTTACCTCTCTCCCCCTACCCCCAACCCCCCTCAGGCTTTAATGTAATGTAAAGCGGGCCTTAGGTTAAATACGGATGGAATACTTCATTTCAAGATTTTATATTCGTTGTGTGAGCATTTGGGATTGTATCTCAATAATAATAATAATAATAATAATAATAATAATAATAATAATAATAATAATAATAATAATAATAATAATAATAATTATTATTATTATTATTATTATTATTATTATTATTATTATTATTATTATTATAAATAGCATGAAGAAGAATATGGAGTCACATAACGAGGCTCATGCTTTCAAATTTCTTACATTTCTCACTCATGCTTTCATTCTAAAAAAAAAAAAAAGAAAAAAATACCTATGCCTTTATATTGACATACATCATTACATAGTCGTCTATAAACAACCCTGTTTTTCAAGGCAAGATATGGACAGTAATGCAGTTTTTTTTTATACGTCACCTTAGGTTCCAGCTGCTCTCTTGTTGTCTTATACATTTGGTATACATTCTTGGTCCTCTCCCCGACTTCTCGTCTATTGGAGGCCAGTTAAGGAACTCGGACCTGAAAACGGATCAAGAATAATGGCTGACATTTTGTAAGTTAAAAGAGAGTTTTCTAAGAAGCGCAGCATGGTTGGTTCTCGAGAAATTATTATCATTGCCTCAAATTTGTTTTCATAATAAAATTGAAAAAGCAAATAGTAACACGAATAATGTGATTCCCGTAGATTTATGGAAAAGTTGTTGATACGACTGAAATCCAAAAACAAACGTTCCCAGGAATTATGAAGAAAAGATTTAGCCTGTAAAGCAGTCCTCCATCAAATATAAGCACTCGTATATGAAAAAAGAAAGAAAAAAAACCAATAAATAAAAAATATGTTGAATCAGGAGAACATAAACCTACTTACACGAAATCAAAGCCGCTAATTCAAACGAGCAAAGTACAGCAAAGTACGAAGTAAATCCTCACGGAAATGAGCAAATCGAGCGAATCCGGCATAGGAATATTTTTGCTCGTCGAGGTCCCGCCTTGACAAGCGGCTCCACTATCAGCAGCGCCGGAAATGCTCAAAAATGAAATGGAATTCTTGAACCCGCAAGCGCTTGTATAAACAAGGCTGAAGGGGAGCCAAGTGGGCGAATGCACACTTGATATTTAGAAGGACCCGGTGTTTGCTCACTCAAGGTAAGAGAGAGAGAGAGAGAGAGAGAGAGAGAGAGAGAGAGAGAGAGAGAGAGAGAGAGAGTCAGAGGATGGGTCACACTTGAGTTTTCGTTTATTGTGGATCTAGATTCTTATTGTTAGAAGCTTTTAATTTTAGAGAGAGAGAGAGAGAGAGAGAGAGAGAGAGAGAGAGAGAGAGAGAGAGAGTGTGTGTGTGGGGTGGAGGGTCAAGTACTTGAGTTCTCGTTTATTGTGGATTTAGATTCTTATTGTTAAAAGCTTTTAATTTTAGAGAGAGAGAGAGAGAGAGAGAGAGAGAGAGAGAGAGAGAGAGAGAGAGAGAGAGAGAGAGAGAGGGGGTGGAGGGTCAAGTACTTGAGTTTTCGTTTATTGTGGATCTAGATTCTTATTGTTAAAAGTTTTTAATTTGAGAGAGAGAGAGAGAGAGAGAGAGAGAGAGAGAGAGAGAGAGAGAGAGAGAGGGGTGGAGGGGAGGGCAAGTACTTGAGTTCTCGTTTATTGTGGATCTAGATTCTTATTGTTAAAAGCTTTTGATTTTAGAGAGAGAGAGAGAGAGAGAGAGAGAGAGAGAGAGAGAGAGAGAGAGAGTTTGGGGGGGCATGCAATCGAGTTTGTGGAGTTGTGTATTTTATTTATCAAAAGTCTCATAGTTTCTATGATTTTTTTGTGTTGAAAGAAAGAAATGAAAGAAATGAAGGAGGAAGAAGAGAGAGAGAGAGAGAGAGAGAGAGTGGATGGGTCAAGCACTTGAGTTTTCGTTTATTGTGGATATAGATTCTTATTGTTAAAAGCTTTTAATTTGAGAGAGAGAGAGAGAGAGAGAGAGAGAGAGAGAGAGAGAGAGAGAGAGAGAGAGAGAAATATGACGTTCTACGGTGTCTGTTGAGGACGTTTTATATTTGCTCGAAAGATTAATGGCAGATAAAAATTTTTTTTATCATGATTTCAGTCAGTATCCCTGGAAAAGAAAATCCAGCCAGGCTTTCTGCGCATTATTTAGTTTCTAAGTACACATAAAACAGTTAAAATAATAATGAATTAGGTTTACTAGGATCCAGGGGGCGGGGCACCTGGGCACGTGCCCCCCCCATGAAAAATAATAAAATAATAATACTGAAGATTTACATAATAATAATAACATAAATGAGAAATATAAAAATGGAGAAAAATAAAAAATCTAAAATAGAAATAATATATATATATATATATATATATATATATATATATATATATATATATATATATATATATATATATATATATATATATATATATATATATATATATATATATATATATATATTATGAAAATTGGTGCCACCCCCATGAAATGTTTCTGGATCCGCTAGTGATTAGAATACAAGAATAACTTCTTTGCCTCCAAAATTTGATATACACATTAATCAAATAAAGCAAATAATTACTTATTTTTACGAAACTCAGATAACTAACAAATGAGGAAAACCAGGTTCAAAAGTACCCGATTAGGAAGTAACCGTAGACGGGACAATGGCAGTTTTCTCAAAATTCATTTCTTCCCCAAAAGTATAAAATTACTACTTTGTGGTTTCCCAAATCTGGTTCTCCTTTTTATAATTACATGTCCGTAGCCTCAGCCGTCAATTCTAATCAGACATCAATGTCAGTTTTATAGGCTCCTCTGCATTCCAAACAAAATCCTAACTATTTTCCAAATGATTTCAAATTTTTCTTCCGGATTGAAACAAAACAAATTTCAAGTGGCTTCGAATCCTTGATATAATTCGGATCTCGTAGACCTGCAATGAGGACAGACACCTCTTAGGTGATGTTGGGGGGTGGGGGTTCGATTCCCTTGCTGGTTAGTCGGCTGTGTTGGGTCGCAGCCAACTTCAAGAATGATGTGGAAATATAAATCTCATCCCAAAGTACCTCCTCAGGACTATCTGATATATATATATATATATATATATATATATATATATATATATATATATATATATATATATATATATATATATATATATATGTTTGTATAAACACACACACACACACACACACACACACACACACACACACACACACATATATATATATATATATATATATATATATATGAAAGTTATAACTGACATCTTTTCAATTTTCCATTTTGGATTTTAAGTATAATAAAAATAATATTCGTCTGTATTCAGCGTCTAAAACTTCCCGCGTACAGTATTTACTTCATTACTTATTTGGTTGCCCATTTTGTTAACTCGTTAATCCATTCAATAATTGTTTCCTAATTCAGGAAAGAAAATTGCCTCAACGCGAGATTGAAATCGCCATTCTTCTAATTTTATTTATTCTGTTGTTGTAATTCTGGAGACATAATTACGAAATCGCTTAAAAATCAATTCTGTTCAGATTTGCATAGGTAAAAATGAAACTTAATAACTGAATCACCGTAAAATGCCCATTTTTCTCTAGATTAACATAAATTTGAATTAGTGGATGATTGAGTTATCCGAAACTTTTCGTTCTTCGGAAGAATTTCCAGTCAAGGGACTGCTTCCGCCCGCCACAAAAGGTCTAACTCAATCGCGTTTCTGTAAAACCAGGAATCTGTCTATCTTTATGTCTGTCTTTATGTCTGTGCGTCTGTCTGTCTGTCTGTCTCTATTATTGTGTACTGAGAAGTAAAATGTTAATACTGACGACTGCATTTGATGGTCGTGCTGATAATAAGCCAAACAAGATAGCTATATACAAATTTTCGTAGATATCATGTCTTTTATGTTCAAACTAATTCTTTCTCTCTCTCTCTCTCTCTCTCTCTCTCTCTCTCTCTCTCTCTCTATATATATATATATATATATATATATATATATATTATTTATATATGTATATGTATATATATTTATATATGTATATGTATATATATTTATATATATATATGTATATATATATATATATATATATATATATATATATATATATATATATATATATATATATATATATATATATATATATATATATATATATATACATACAGTATGTGTGTGTGTATGAATGTATGTACGGATCTCCTTGTTTATTATGGTGTTAGCGGAAGCAATCTTTCTTCATCACAGAGATTGATGAACCGATTTCTACACTGGAACAGCATGAGAGCACGAAATTTCAATATATTTCGGTCAGCTTTTGCAGTGATTCGGTATCAGATGAATAGTCGATTTTGCTTGATCACAGTAAGGAGTAAAGAGAAAACAGAGGAAATGAGAAAGAAAAAATAATGACTTTTGCCATCAGTGTTGTGAAATGACATCAAACCGCACAGCCTTTACGATGTGATCCTCGTATCTCATCGATATCCTCTCTCTCTCTCTCTCTCTCTCTCTCTCTCTCTCTCTCTCTCTCTATACGTTCATAAAAAATATAGGAATCTTGGCTAACCATTACTGTCGGTTGACAAAGCTAGACAGTAGTGAATGTCGTTTCAAGTTCTTGTTTACCCGCCATTGTATCCACAGTCCTAAACTTTGCTTTTGGTAGAAAAGTTAAGAAAAAAAAATGAACATATATCAGTGAAATAAGAAACCCCTGTATTTAATAAAACATCTTCGAAAATCACTATATTTTCCCTATAATGCGTTAATGCCTTCAAATACAAATGCCTGCTAATTTACGCATGGCAGACTACTTGGTCCTTTAATGAAAGCCACAATGCGTTCATTGTTGCAGCACTGTGATTTCCGTTCTAATTTGATCAAAGTCGAGCTTGAAAGCCATCATACTTACTAGTGCTCATTTGCATTGTATCTCATGACTACCCTTCGAAATAATGAGCCTCTTCAGCTATTCAAGACTTGCTTAATGCTTTGGACTTGTATCTTGCATGTATAAGATCCGTGTTCCTGTAATTCATTTTATGGTATTAGTTATATATTATTAAATTCAGATTTTCCTCATGTTTTCACTAACTGGCAACCCACCTGCTCTGTCTTCGATAAAGATAAAGATAGAAATTCACTCCAACCACTTACATTCGCCCAGAAACTGCTAAAATCTTGAGTAATCTCTTATTACCATAATCTCCGAATCAGGAATCCAAGAAGAGACGCACTTTTATATGAGTTTTGACAAATTTTTCCTTAAATCCGCTTTGGCAAACTTCAGCGAGACTTCCATCCTGTTGTTGAAAATCTCATAAAAACTATTTTTCCAACTTTCATTTCCGTAGGATTGCACACAAGACAAAATGGCTGGGGCGAATCTGTGCTGAGAAGATTCTAAAATGAAAGAGAATGTTTTGCGGATAGTCTTTAATCTAATTTCAACATTAATTCACTTTTTTTTTATTTCAGGTAAATTAGATTTTTTCAGTTTATTTCTCTGTTCAAATAAAACAACTAACATACAACGGGATCAACTGTACATTCCGGCATTAATTACTATGCAACGTTATGCAAAGCATTTTATTCTGTTTGAATCCAAGTTACAATTTCCATGAAAATAAAACGGAAAGCAAAATGGATATAACCGTAAATGAGACCATTTTATGTGCATGAATGCAAATAGGCAAAGCAACTTATTCCTCAATTATTCTAAAGTTTATATATATATATATATATATATATATATATATATATATATATAAATATATATAATGTGTGTGTGTGTGTGTGTGCACTGTTTAGTTAATGTAACTACTTATATCAAATTCTTAAATGTATAAAGTATATGGATTCTATACAATATTTCGATTTGACATTGGCACTCTCACGGTGTTGTGAGGAAATGGTGGCTGATGGAATAAATGAAATATTTTATTTACTTTCATCGTCCTGTAAGTAACTAGAGATATTGATATATATATAAAAAAATATAGTACACAATTTTATAAATACAGTACATATTTCATTATCATGTTATTAGCTGATTTGTTCCATGCTGCTTTTATGGCAAACAGAAATATGATAAGAAGAAATTGTCACAAAACAAGATAAAACAACAAATTATGACGTTTAAGAAAAATAAAAATGATCATTTGTGGCAAAGAAACGATCGAGATATCCAACAGACATAACTGACGGAAAAGAAATATATAGAAAGCTAACCCTTGAACCAGTAGCAGCGACATAAACAAATAGAATATTGACGGTAAATGACATCGCCAGCTCTAATCAGTGTTGAAATAGACAGATCTTCCCGTCGAAGGACGCAGCAGTTTAAAGGGAGAATCCTGACAAATTACGAGAGCCGAGCGGATTGCAACAACATCGCGTTTCTCGGAACTGTGCTCTGGGAATTTCGTTTCATCCGCTTTGGCTTAGGTTTGTTAGAGATGTCTCTAACGATGCGAGTTCCACGAGTGTGTGTGGGTGCGTGTGTGTGTATGTGTGTGTGTGTTTGTGTAAAAGTGAACAAGATTAAGGTGATCACGGCAA
>NC_089743.1:86749970-86752470 GCF_040412425.1 Macrobrachium rosenbergii | reverse complement strand
TTTATTCAGTTGCGACGCAAGTTGAATGAGCCACTGAATAAAATTAATTTCCCGCTGTGAACACGCCTTGGGCCGGAAAGCGGATTTTACTTAAATAAGCAGCTATCACGGGGAATGTAAACTGTTTCCATTCGTAAATATTTGTATATACACTAGAATGAAAGTCTAATTGGTTGCTATTTTTTATAAACATAATGTTTCTGTTGCATATATTTTATATATATATATATATATATATATATATATATATATATATATATATATATATATATATATATAAAACATATACACACATATATATACATATACTGTATATGTATATACATATATATACATATATATATATATATATATATATATATATATATATATATATATATATATATATATATATATATATATATATATATATATATATATACACACACACGTACTCCTCCTCTTAGGATACCAACAGGGGATTCAACTATCACCATTATTTAGTAATTTGTGTTTATTTATGTGAATGTATATATATATATATATATATATATATATATATATATATATATATATATATATATGTATGTATATATATATGTGTGTGTGTGTATATATATGTATATACTGCATATATACTGTATATAAATACTGTATATATGTATATATATGTATATATATATGTATATATATATATATATATATATATATATATATATATATATATATATATATATATATATATATATATATATATATATATATATATATGGTACAGCGGATATTATTGTGTGTTTATAAGAAATTCCGACAGCAGCAAATCAAACTTGCATTCAAGCGCATCCACAAATATATTTACAAACAGTGGCCATTTCTATTTCTCTTGACAGATTCTTATTGAGGTAATCCGCTTTTCGGCCCAGTGGGTGCTCTCAATGGGAAATAAATTCTAATCAGTGCCTGATTCAACTTGTGTCCTAACTGAATGAAACGTGAAAAGCGAATGAATATGTAACTAAACCAAAACTGGTTTAATCATTATTTATGAACTAATGCAATCGTTTAATTTAAATTCATTTCAATGAGAAGTAAGCTACGGTGATTTTATACAATTGCTTTTATACCCGAGAACATTCAGCATGTGAATATTTATTGTGTTTGGAAACCTATTACACTAAATGGAATGTATGTAGTGAACTGACGTACGTGGTCTAAATCATTAAGAGTCCATTTAATAACTGGAAATTTAATATTTCATTAGAAGAGGAATCGTACAAAATTGTATTGCAAAAATATTGAGATTTTGTCCAAGGTTATTGACATGTTCGTACCAGCTCCTGATGGACAGGTTGGCGAATTTGTCTTTTTTTATCTATTTTGTTCATGAATTTCACGATCTAAAGATAGGTTCTTGCTCTTTCGATTCTGGGAATCAAATGCATTTTTTGAGTAAGTCTGTTATGGTTTTTCTTTTAATAATCTTTGGGTGTCTGTGGGGATGCCACGGACTTTTAGTGAGTCATTAGGTCCTCAATTTTCTAAGATTCTCGTAAGAGATTTCTCCTAGAACCCTTTGGAAATGTGAATAGGAAGTAAAACAAGGAATTTATACCTCGTCTTTTTCATCTACGAATCTGTCCCAGCGGGAAACATTCATCCAGAGTTTTGAGAACTGACAGATCTTTTCCATTGTTTATTATTATCTCCGTAGTCTAGAAAATGAAGTATCGAATGGTGAATGTAATATGTAATAAAACTGTAACCTCGTTCACTACAGCAAAAACCACTCATCCATAGACGAGACAGACAGACAGACAGACATAGGTGATAAGCAATTACCGCAAAAAGCCCCTCTCGTTTCAATGCCATCAAGCTCATCATCCATTATTATGTAATGCTAATCGAATATCGATGCCCCAATGATGAACGTTTGTCAAAAGAAAATTCGATAATGCTGGAGGTACGATAAGTTCTGATCTCTATCGGAAATTACCCATGTCGAGGCAATTTCCTTTTTTGGATAATTAGATTCTGTTCCTCTATGGTAATACTACCTCCTGGATGTCTTGAAATATTTGTAGTAAGTCATTGGCTTTGCAAGACTTTTATGCTAGTTTAATCGACTCTGCGTTTTCTATTTATGAAATCTAAAATGACACCATTGTTATGTGATTATGCAACAGGGTCGGTGCTAGCAACTGCTGGGCCCAGTTAGAAAATGATAAAAATTAAGACCATTTTTCTATGTCTAACATAAAAATGGTTTTCCAACTGAAAATTTTCTGTGAATATAGTATGCATAATAATGTGAGGAATATTACTTCCTCATTCTTTATTTCATGATTTCGGTAGCGGTTTATTCCTCTTAGAATACAGAAAAGACTTCAAACGGTTACTCTGGCGCACGGCCCCCTTTAGGCGCCAGGACCAATTTGATGAAATTGGTCAAACAGACTTAAAACCGCCCCTGTTATGTAATAAAGATGTCTTCTTTAAAATAAATGTTGAATGACGACGAAAG
>NC_089743.1:86719970-86744970 GCF_040412425.1 Macrobrachium rosenbergii | reverse complement strand
TATATATATATATATATATATATATATATATATATTATATATATATATATATATATATATATATATATATATATATATATATATATATATATATAAATATATATACATACATACATATATATATATATATATATATATATATATATATATATATATATATATATATATATATATGTATATAGTAGTGTGCATCTTCCTGTACAAAATGTAAGTCACTTAGGAAATTATCTTTCGGTTATTTAGGCCGAAAGGTCACTCACTGGCTTTGTAAATTCTCTGAATTTCTGTCTCTCTCTTTTTCCTGGTTCCATTTCCGACATTGGCGACCTGGAATACACGTCCTTTCCCCGTCTCAACATATCTCAGATCGAGAAACGATTGCAGTGGGTTTCATTCAACTGATGACGATCGCTCATTGAACGGAGGATAAACAACTCTAAGTAAAGGACGGAGCTTCAAAGTTTAGTGACCGGGGCGTATCAAAGTAGACTTTAGAAGTTTCTGATGGACCTTCGTCCATTTAAAGAGTGTATGTCCTGCCTTTGTTGTTAAGGTTTTTAGATAACCAGATTCGTATGATTAGTGGAGTTCTCTGAGAACGTAGTTTTTAGTTTTCTGTAAAAGGAAACTATCGATATGGCATTGTCTGTCCGTCCGCACTTTTTCTGTCCGCCCCCAGATCTTAAAAAATGTCCTGCTTGAGATAACCAGATTCTATGATTAGGGGCTGCAAACATCGATATGTATTTGTCTGTCCGTCCGTGCAGATCCTACTGCAAACTCAAACATGCAGCCCTCTAGCCTCAGTAGTTTTTAATTTATTTTATTTTATTTTATTTTATTTAAGGTTAGCCATGATCGTGTGTCTGGCAACGGTATAGGACAGGCCACCACCAGGCCGTGGCTGAAAGTTTCATGGGCCGCGGTTCATACAGCATTATACGCTGAGCAGAAAACTCGATTGCGCCGAAGGAACTTCGAAGTACTTATTACTTGTTTTTTGTGCAATTGCCAAACCTTATTGGATGGTTAGGTAATTTTGACTCATAAACACCGTATTGGGGTCATTCTTTGAAAGACGGTTTCTTGGTCATTGTTAGTAAAAGTTGCACTGACTTTCCCCTTTGAAGCTAACAGTCTTGTTGAGGATGTAATTAACGATGTCACAAACGATTCCATCAATTACAAGTGCCATTCCATTCTTCAGCCTCTTAATTGCCCCTCTGACGCCACCAGCAGTTCCTTAACAGTAGCAGAACAGAATCGAATAGAATATAGGATTTAGGACCAAGGCCAAGCCCTGGGACCTATGAGGTCATTCAATGCTGAAAGGGATATTGAGAGTAAAAAGGTTTGAAAGGTGTAACAGGAGGAAAACCTCGCAGTTGCACTATGGAACAATCGTTAGCATAGGGTGGAAAGTAAGATGGAAGAAAGAGAATATGAACGGATGTACAGTAAAGGGAATGAAAGGGGTTGCAACTAGGGGCCGAAGGAACGCTGCAAAGGACCTCAAGTAATGCCTACAGTGCACCGCATGAGGTGCACTGACGGCATTATCCAGGTACGGGGGTTACCAGTAGCGTTCTCCGACATAAAAGTAAGTATACCTTAGTTTAACCAGACCACTGAGCTGATTAACAGCTCTCCTAGGGCAGGCCCGAAGGATTAGACTTATTTTACGAGGCTAAGAACCAATTGGTTACCTAGCAACGGGACCTGCAGCTTATTGTGGAATCCGAACCACATTATAGCGAGAAATGAATTTCAATCACCAGAAATAAATTCCTCTAATTCTTCACTGGCCGGTCGGAGAATCGAACGCGGGCCCAGCACAGTGCTATCCGAATACCAACCCGTCCAATGAGGAACGTTCTCAGACATACAATGACCCTTTTCCACTCCTTCGTCATTCTACTCCGCCTCTCTTCTATCGCCCATATTCAGCAACCTAAGACTGCATTCGCTTCAGACAGCATTTCTGCATATTACCTTTTAGTCGGGAATGCATACATTTTGTATAGTAATCTTTCTCTCTGCATTCACTTCTTAATCTCCCTGAAAATCTCGTTCTTCTTCACCCTTCTATTTTCATTGACTCCCGTCTTTTATACCTTCTCTTGGAATATTCTATTCATTCTCCTTTATGCCTATGTATTGTCTTCCCTTGCAACGTACATTGGCCCTTCTTACAATCAGTATTTCTCTCCAACAAACTTCTGTTTTCTTCATCCAATCTTGTACACTTCTCATATTCTCATTCTAATTTCGTCTCTTTAGCCTAACCATCTTTATCGATTGTCTCCTGACATTCTCTCGTCACTTCCTTCTTGTCGCACTCGCTTGTCCGAATTACATGAACAAAGCCATTTTCATCATTTCTTTTCCGCGGTTGAGCTCTTATCCCAGTTTTGACACAACCAAAATACTGATTCCATATATGCGCATATATATTCCTATCTATCTATCTGTCTGCCTATCTATCTTTCTGTCTATCTATTTATATATATATATACAGTTATATATAATATATATATATATACAGTATATATATGTATGTATAGATATATATTATATATACACACATATATTTTCATATTTATATATATATATATATATATATATATATATATATATATATATATATATATATATATATATATATATATATATATATATATATATATATATATATATAATGTATATGTATGTATATATATATATATGTATACATACATACATATATATATATATATATATATATATATATATATATATATATATATATATATATATATATATATAGAACCCTTTAGTTCACCAACACATATATAAACCATGAATGATTATTATGATTTAGAATATGTAAGAGTAATCCAAAATCGACTTCACAAGTTTCCACAATTTCTTAATGAGCTTGATATGGGTCACATCTATGAGAGAGAGAGAGAGAGAGAGAGAGAGAGAGAGAGAGAGAGAGAGAGAGAGAGAAGAGTAAATATATACAAAAAAATGATTCATTCAGCAAAAGCGATTTTTGGCAATCGAGGCTTGAAAAACCTCTTTTTCAGTCATCCAGAAAAATGTTTTTTCTTCCCGGGAGGTTTATCAAAGGGAAAAGGCGATGAATAAAAGAGGAGAGGATGCAGGGAAATCAAAAATGGAAAGGAAAGAACGAGAGAGAGAGAGAAAGAAATGGCAGCTGCAAATCACAGACAGCCAACTGCTTCCTTTGATGGAGGCACCGAATGACCTCTTTCTTTTAAGGTCAGATAATAGGAACTGAGGGAAAATTAAACGAAAATATCTTTTACTGACACAGCCCCTCTTTTTTATGCAAACCTCCAGCTCAGTATAAAAAGTGAAGGGGAAGAGAGAGAGAGAGAGAGAGAGAGAGAGAGAGAGAGAGAGAGAGAGAGAGAGAATTTACGAAAGCAAGATGATACAGATAATAGGAACTGAGGGAAAATTAAACGAAAATATCTTTTACTGACACAGCCCCTCTTTTTTATGCAAACCACCAGCTCAGTATAAAATGTGAAGGGGAAGAGAGAGAGAGAGAGAGAGAGAGAGAGAGAGAGAGAGAGAGAGAGAGAGAGAGAGAGAGAGAGAGAGAATTTACAAAAGCAAGATGATACAGACACTCGGGGTAAAAGTTAACTTTTTATCCAAGAGGAAAATTCAGAGGTGGGAAATTGATAGACCTATCGAGCCATGTCGTCAATAAGAAACTGCAAAAGTCTCAGCAGCGAGAAGATGAATGAGCAATGATTATTTCTTAACAAAAATCGCTAAACATCAAGCGGTTCGTTCATATGGAAAGAACGGAGGACAGTTGTTTATAAACACTAGTATTTGATGGCGTTAGAAGGAGGAGCAGAAGCCTTTGAAAATGTCGGAATGCAGCAGAACCTTTATATCTAACATTTAAAAGCATGTTTGCAAGATAAAGGTGAATGTTACAGTTTGGTAAAAACTGTGCGATGAGATACTCATAAAATTTCTGAGCACGTTTATGATGCAGACAAATTTCTGTAAGTTTTTACCGCATGAATTCATCCTTGACTCGGCAACTGAAGATTAAATTGGGCATAGCTGTTGTCTTTTTCAAAAGAATTCCTGTCATGGATATGGAAGATTACTAATATATATATATATATATATATATATATATATATATATATATATATATATATATATATATATATATATAAATGGATGCATGTATGTAAATGTGTAAATGTGTTTATTCCAGCATAACTGAAACGCATTGAGCAATTTCAACCAAACTTGGTATACATATGACTTACTATCTGAAAAGGAATATTGTGGGGGTAAGACATCACTAGCACCAAAGGGCACCAAAGGGGCTGGGGGTGGGAAGGGCTTTCCTGAAATCGGACTGGTTCTGCCTATAGACTCAGTAACTGAATAAACTCTACGGGTTTATCTTACTGCACTTTGGTTTACATATGATTTATTGTCTAGAAAAGAATAGTGTGGGGTGTGTGAGTAGGAAATCACTGGCACTAAAAGGGGTGGGGGTGAGAAGGGGGTGACATGTAAAAATAACCGAAAACAACAGATGTTAGTTTCTAATCCATAGTTTTCAAGGTCGCTGATATGAATAATGACACTCCTGATGCCCTTTGAAATATAAAATGTAAAAAATGTTGGGCATTGTAACTGAAGCAACTGTTTTAACAGGAAAGGGAAAGAGTGAGAGGGAGAGAGAGTGAGAGGGAGAGGAAGTGAGAGAGATAGTATAGGGTGTGTTAGGGAGGAGAGAGAGAGAGAGAGAGAGAGAGAGAGAGAGAGAGAGAGAGTTTATCAGTTGTCATTCAGAGTTTTCCCGGGCAGCACCTTTGCTGGTTAGCTAGTATATATATGTATATATATATATATATATATATATATATATATATATATATATATATATATATATATATATACTACTACTGCATGTATATACAATCCCTACATCAACCCTCAGTGTTGTCACCTGTATATATATACTATATAGAGAGAGTATATATATATATATATATATGTGTATATGTATGTATACTGTATATATATATATATATATATATATATATATATATATATATGTATACATATATGTATATATATATACATATAAATATAAATATTTATATATACAAACATGTATGAATATATGTATTCATATTGTATAATATGTGGGCAACTACGCTGACGATAATTGAGGTTTAATATAAGGATAACAAGGTAATGTCACTAACACATTCATTCATTGAGTCAAATATAAAAATCTTGGCCATAAGACTTCTAATTAATTTTCTGCATCGTACATCGACACAGAGGGGTGATCGCTATTATGTTGAGCCTCTTACCTTATTGTAAATTCATATCTATGTTGAATAAACACTTTCCTACAGCCTACCACCTCACTTAATCAGCATTTTCTAGGTCTCCCTCCCCTCTCCTCTCGATGTTTCTATACTATGCTTCTTTTTCAGCTAATCTTCCCGCTTGCATTATCCTTACATGACAAGACCACATCAAATACCACTGCCCTCTCTTGGAAGTATTGCTAATCCTTCTTATCCTGTTGCTGGAAGTCAGCTGAGTGGTCTGGTTGCATTCATTATCCTCACATGACAAGACCACCTCAAATACCACTGCTGTCTCTTGGAAGTGTTGCTAACCTTTCTTATCCTGTTTCTGAAAGTCAGCTCAGTGGTCTGGTTAAACTACTTTAATAATAACAATAATCTTATCCTGTTTTCACGGGACTCCTACATATTTCACTCTTTCAATTCACCTTATAATACTCTACTTATCTTTTTTATTTTAATTGAATATCGATCTTTACATCCAGAAAGAGGAGCATTTTCAGCACTCACTCCACGTTTTTAAATTTTTGTGTCCCTTGGCACCCTTCTCGCCAAAGTCTTTATCTTCGTGAGTCAACAGTTTCCATGGTGTCACCATCCATTCCAGTTCCTCATTGGATGGGTCGATATCGCACTCGGTTAGCACTCTCCTAGGCCCGCGTTCGATTCTCCGGCCGGCCAATGAAGAATTAGAGGAATTTATTTCTGGTGATAGAAATTCATTTCTCTTTGTAATGTGGTTCGGATTCCACAATAAGCTGTAGGTCCCGTTGCTAGGTAGCCAATTGGTTTTTAGCCACGTAGAATAAGTCTAATCCTTCGGGCCTGCCCTAGGAGAGCTGTTAATCAGCTCAGTGGTCTGGTTAAACTAAGGTATACTTAACCATCCATTCCGATATTCATCCATCTTGGATTTCATTCATTCTCGTAGTGTGGGTTTTACTTTTATCTTCCTCTTCTTTCAACTCTTTCACCCTCCATTTCCAATTACATCCCCATTACCAGATAACAGTCTATCATCAACAACATAAGCCATTCTGCAGACATCCATTTTTCCTTTATCTCAAACTTGTCCCAACATTCACTGAACATTCCCCAAAACGCTTTTACCCCTCTATCCGTCACAATGGCATCAGTTAAGGGGACAACACACCTCGGTTTGAGACCATCATTTGCCCTAGAATAGTTATTTCCCCTCTCCATATCTGAGATGCAATACTTTCATCGATTTCTTTTTAATTTTAACTTGTTAGTTACCTTTTAGGCACATATGCCCATCTTCCTCTGTATGATATTCTACACCAGTTCTGTCGACAGGTATTTCGAGTTCCCTTTGCACAAAACACTTTTATTTTTCAACTTTTACTTTCAAAATCCTCACATAAATGTTTAATCGCTGCAACCAATTTCCTTTATTCGTTTCTAAATCTATCCTGCTCTTACTTACTTTCCCAGTCAAAAGCCAAATCCCCTTTCATGCAAACAATCTGCTATTGCAGCATTACCCGCGTACGAAGAGAAAAGTATTCTGCCATAACTTTCTCCGGAGCATTTTTTCTCAATAGGACGCAATTTACCGAAAATTGTCAACCATGCAATCACTCCCACCTTCATACTGCAGCATCCTCATCAATTCTCGAGCACCTCTCCATTCCCTAACTTTTCCATTTCCCTTGCTATGCAACCAAATCCTACCTTTACAAGTATTTTAAAATGCACAGTAATAATTCTGACGTTTTAATGATTCACCTCTGTACATCCTCTATGCTTTACACGCAACAACTCTCCAAAATACCTTTTTCATTAGCACAGGTTTTGATTTGCTCGACGCACAGCGTTTTCGCCATTTGCGCTTTCTGTTCTAAAATTCATTAACCCTTCCACTGTTCTGGCTTTCAGTGACTCTTTTCCTCCCGCGAGTTCTTTCTCAGGTTCACCCCAACCGTTCCGTTCACCCTCCTCTTTTATCCTCTGCCTTTTTTTTTTCTTTGTAGTTTCACCTCCAAACGATCCTGTGTTGATGAAATGCACTCTAAACCATCCTCTTTTATCCTTTGCTAATCCTCTTAACTGTTTATCTCTCGACTTTTCCTTTTCCGACGACCTCCTCTTTATCTGCTACTCCTGCTTCTCCCGTCATCTGCAATCAAATCCTCTTGTCACGTTTTTATAAATATTCCTTGCCTTATTCAGAAAATTCGCCTCCATAAAGGTTCCCTTTCTCCCTCGGCTGCCTGGGCATATCCACACGTCCCCACAGCCACCTGTGCTAAAATTAAAATGAAATGGGCTCTCCGGAGTCCGGTGTGGCTGTTTGGGTCCTCACTGCGTGTGTTTAATCTCCGCCTATTGCCAAATCTATAACAACAACAGAGGTCTGACACACACGTTGTTTTGTAAAACTGGCAACAGGGCAGATCTTTAAACGCCACGCCAGAGAGGTCTCTTCGTCGTGGGTCGAGTACAGTACCCTTTATCACATTACACAATGATGGGCTACTACAAGGCAAGGTCCCGTACTGGCATAAGGCCAGCTTAATCTCCACCAACCACCGTCTTACTGATGGATTATTAAGTGCTATAATTGTTGCCATGCCATTTACACATTCGGTTACAAGAACGAAAAACAACTGAAGTTTCTAAAAAAACCTATTAAAAAGTATTAATCCTTTTGATATATATTAACCGTTAATTCCAGATGATATATCATCCATTGCTAAGATGATAAATGATATTAAAAATAAATACATGTATGGCTTAATGGAAAATCGTGATAAATTTGGTTATTTCGTTTCTCACGATTCTAAAAAAAAAAGTGTTAAGTGCATTCTTACAGAATCTTGATATATAAGAATCGCTTAGTTTTTTCATTTCAAGTACAGAGAAAGCTATTTCAGCCTAAAACTTTCAAGCATTCCCGAATTCAGCCAAAATTGTGTTATTTTTTTTGTATGCGTAAATATATTTGCATTAAACTAGATTCTTTTCCTCCTCTTCCCAATTACGTCCTCTGTTTAAATGGCTATGACTATGTTCCAGTCGGCATTAATTTTTATTGCATTAACCATTATATACTAATGAGGAAGAAGCATCACTTTTTCCCGCTCTCATTAGTAACAGAGATCTGCAATTTTATTGTTCGATCGGTAAATTTGATTCAAATACTAATTAGTTTCAAGATAACTGATTAAACGTTGTTTTACTTTATATAGGCTAATCACAATTATGACGAATACTCCCATACTGATAGTTCCTTGAATCTTGTAATTCATAAACAGTAATAACAAAAATCGAAAGATATATGGAAACTGCGCCGTTTTAAGAAGTAAATGAATCTGAATAAAAAAAAAAAAAGAAATTGTTCCTTTAAACGTAAGGTAAACTTGTAAATACACACATGTCTGCATGAGCAGTCGTGTGCTTTAGATAGCGCAATGGCTTGGTTTTCCCCTTGAGGGCAGATGAAACAAAAGTACCGAAACACGAACACGAATAAGCATTAAGGTCAATTGAAAATTTAAATTCAAAGCATCGCAAGTAAATAGAAGGCAACGACACCAACCGAGTTTCTGTACCAACTGTGATAATCCGTCCGGGGATTTAAATAGGGACTAGCAACTGTGATAATCCGTCCGGGGATTTAAATAGGGACTAGCAACTGTGATAATCCGTCCGGGGATTTAAATAGGGACTAGCAACTGTGATAATCCGTCCGGGGATTTAAATAGGGACTAGCAACTGTGATAATCCGTCCGGGGATTTAAATAGGGACTAGCAACTGTGATAATCCGTCCGGGGATTTAAATAGGGACTAGCAACTGTGATAATCTGTCTGGGGATTTAAATAGGGACTAGCAACTGTGATAATCTGTCTGGGGATTTAAATAGGGACTAGCAAATGTGTCAGTCCGTCCGGGGATTTCAATAGGGACTAGCAACTGTGATTATCCGTCCGGCGACTTAAATAGGGACTAGCAAATGTGATAATCCGTCCGGGGATTTAAATAGGGACTAGCAACTGTGATAATCCGTCCGGGGATTTAAATAGGGACTAGCAACTGTGATAATCCGTCCGAGGATTTAAATAGGGACTAGCAACTGTGATAATCTGTCCGGGGATTTAAATAGGGACTAGCAACAGTGATAATCCATCCGGGATTTAAATGGGGACTAGCAACTGTGATAGTCCGTCCGGGGATTTAAATAGGGACTAGCAACTGTGATAATCCGTCCGGGGATTTAAATAGGGACTAGCAACTGTGATAATCCGTCCGGGGATTTAAATAGGGACTAGCAACTGTGATAATCTGTCTGGGGATTTAAATAGGGACTAGCAACTGTGACAGTCCGTCCGGGGATTTAAATAGGGACTAGCAACTGTGATTATCCGTCCAGCGACTTAAATAGGGACTAGCAACTGTGATAATCCGTCCGGGGATTTAAATAGGGACTAGCAACTGTGATAATCCGTCCGGGGATTTAAATAGGGACTAGCAACTGTGATAATCCATCCGAGGATTTAAATAGGGACTAGCAACCGTGATAGTCCGTCCGGGGATTTAAATAGGGACTAGCAACTGTGATAATCCGTCCGGGGATTTAAATAGGGACTAGCAACTGTGATAATCCGTCCGGGGAATTAAATAGGGACGTATAGAAAAGATTGAAAAATACTGTGTATATAAAAAGGTGAGCAGATCTAAATATTGTAATAGAGAGGAAAAGAAGAGTATTGAACCATTAGTCTGGATTAATAAATTTATGGCATTTAATTTGTACTTTGTATTCCTGTTGCGTGTCCCAGTTGAAAAGATCAGTTCTCTATTAGGTTAGTCATAATTTTGGAAATCGCATAAAAATTAGACTGGTCCTATTCATCGTCGTTTCAGGGCCCTTCTTCGCATAAGGCATGCATAATCGAATTCAGTTTTTCATTATTCATTTTTTCATATCAGGTATATATAATAAAACTTCGGATTTCGCTATATATTTACGCTAAGCGTAAACTCACACTTCCTCTACAGTGCAGTTAAAGCTAGAGATTAATTTCACCGGCTCACATTCATCCTGAATCTGCTCTAATCTCTTCTAATCCCTAATTGCCTTAATCTCCGGTTTTGAAATCACTGAGTTTTGAAACAATGAAAAACTGCTTTACCATATCTCATCTCAGACACATCATATTCTGTTGGCGTGAACTGTAGATACTAAATGAATAAAAATATCTGCGCTGTTCTCTTCTCTTAATTCATACTTTATACATTGTTTAGTCTCTATGTTTATTATATTTATTATCCGCTATTTAGTGGTTTCCAAATTTTAGGTAATTATATATGTTTATGACCTCTTTTTTTTTTGATCCGCTACGGCGAAATTAAGAGAAAGAATTTCCACGATTTTTTTCCATACTTTGGTCTTTTGTTCAGTCTCTGTCCCCAGACTTTTTCGTTATTTCTCTCATCTTTTACATTAATAAATATTCAGAAATTATAACGATATTATCAAAACACCATAGAAAACATAATTTTTCAATGTCATCTCATTAATCTTTTATATATGTATCATTAAATGGAGACACAGGAAAATCTTAAAAAAAAAAACGACAGAGTGCCAAGTACTTTCGCGTAATTAACACATCCTCAGGGCAGAAAAAATGTGTTGATTACACTAGAGTACTTGGTACCCTGTCGTTTCCTTTCAAGCTTCTCCTGTGGTTTCAGCTGATATGAAATCACGTGCATACTTTTGTAACTTTTTAGTATACGTGTACATATATATGAACACATATATAAATAAATTTCTGACTCACATCGGGATCGAACCCAGGTCTTTCAAATGAAAGACTAGACCGCTGACAACCAGGCCACACAAGTCATATAAGAAGCGGTGTGGCCTGGTTGCCAGAGGTTTGGTCTTTCATTTGAAAGACCTGGGTTCGATCCTGATGTGAGTCAGAAATTTATTTCTGTTCCACACGTGATTGTGTGCTGATTATTTCTATCATAGCACGCATGTATGATTATATACAACATATGTATATGTATGTATGTATATATATATATATATATATATATATATATATATATATATATATATATATATATATATATATATATATATATATGTATGCATATGGATTTTGTTATTTCAGATTGCTAGATTTGTATGAATAACGAAACTTAATAATCACGACCGCCTTTTTTTGTGAATGTTAATAAAAGTTGCTCAGACTTTCCTCTTTAAATTAATATCCTTGTGAGGGATTTAAAAATTTCGTAATTCTTTCCAAAATACCCCCCTCTTATACAGTAATTGATGAGATAAACATTTTGAGAGACAATATTAATATGAGATTAATATTATATAATGATTTCTTTAAATTCTTCTTCGTTTAACGTGATTTTTCCCATTTTTTTACATGGGGTAAGCACGATGCCTTCTGCCCTGCCTGACATCGCTTAGACCCCGGTAGCGCATGTAAACATGTATCGTACCAAATCCCCAGCTCCCTTTCTCCCAGCAGCGAGGAGAATTGATAAAGAAATTAATGAGATGAAATTGAAAAATTATGAGTTTCTTGTCTTACAGGTAAGTTATTATTCTGCAGTTTTAGATTTGATTCATTCATTGGTTAACGAATCCGATCAAATGATAGACTTCATGACGTAAGTTGTAATTCAGTCTTTTACTTATCTTCAAATCTTTTCTACCCAACGCCGCGTATGTCAAACATTCATTTACTCTGAAATATAAAGCAAAACGTCAGTCCTGGTTTCCGGTCCAGACTTTATATTATGCATTGCTTAAATAAAATGTAAGCTCTTCTTTCAAAAATGTCAGCACAATTGACCAGAATCAGTTTCCACCATAACAAGGGAGCAGTTACTGATAATAAATTGTTCAAATCTCGAAAGCTACATTCCAGTCATACGGAATTGCTCTGTGAGGAATCAAAATAGATAAAAAAGGAATTAGGGGATTATATTGTCCTAAGAGATCAGCTCTTGTTGTTCGTCCATTTTCATAATGTATCTTCTTTTTGCATTTTGATTTTTACTAATCTCCAGCTATATTTTCAAAAGAGAAGGGGCAGTTATGAATGCGGAAGTTCAGTTTAGTTTTCAGGTATTTATATATGCATACACACACACATACGTGTATATATATGAATATCTATCTATCTATCTATTATATATATATATATATATATATATATATATATATATATATATATATATATATATATATATATATATATCTATCTATTTATATATATATATATATATATATATATATATATATATATATATATATATATATATATATATATATATATATATATATATATATATATATACATATCTTCTCGGACAGAGAAATGTGGCTAATTATTTTATAAAAGGTGTTGACACGAACTATTGAATATATCACAGTAAATGCCGAAATGTCAGTCACTGATATGTTGCCGGGTGTAAAAAAAAATAAAATTCGGACAGCACCGTCTGATCCCCTGATGCAGAGTAAAGTCGTTGCTGTCTGTGAGGCAACTGACAGCCGAGATTTCAGAATGGTTTATTCAGCTCTCAGTGTTTCGGATGACCTGATAAATTTATTTATTTTTTTTTTTATATCGGTTTAACATATTTTGTCTTTTTGTGAATGGGAGTGTATTTATTTTTTATATTTCCTATAAAAATTAGCCTGAAATATCTTTTTAATTGATTTTATTTATTAATTATTTATTTTTTATTCACCTACCAATTCAGATGATAATACAAGCTAAAAAAGGTAGGAAATTTGGTGTTTCACCTACGTGAATGTTCTGGTAGTCGGACCTCCTACTGTTTCTGAAGTTAATATATATATATATATATATATATATATATATATATATATATATATATATATATATATATATATATATATATATATATATATATATATATATATATATATATATATATATATATATATATATATATATATATATATATATATATATATATATATATATATATATATATATATTATAACATCAGAACACTGGCCATTGGCAGAATATAAAGCAAAGGCACCAGAAGGAGACGTCTTGCAGCATTTCATCATTTATTTGACAACATTGCGAGTCCAAGCCTCATCATCAGGCTGAAACATACAAACATTAAATAATGTAAAATCGACTCGACCAATCAATTATAAAGGGTAATTTATTTAAAAGGAAACTAAAAAACTAAAAGGGAAATGCGAAGTACCTCTCAAGGAATAGGAGGGAAGACAAGTGACAGTCACAAGATAAGCAGGTTAAAAGGTCGTTTGACTGTTTAACGCTGGAACTACTTGTTTAATAAAAAGTGATTCATAGATCGCACGCAAGCTGTTGAGGAAAAGAGGCCCTAGTAAGAAATCTGAATTGCTTATATTGGATGTTACGTTTACATTTATAGGCAGGGTTCAGAATATTACAGTATATTCTGGAGACGCCAGACGAACTCCAGTGCGATAACTCACACCCCTGTGCCAATCAATACGAACTTTGAGGAGCCTACGAGAGGATCCAACATATTTTCGGGTCTATCTTTAAAAATAAACTTGATCCCCTATTGGCATCGAATACGGTCTATTTACTTACTTGTCTCCGATGTAATCAGGGAAAATCTGCAAAATGTTTGGCAGTTATACGTCAACGCCAGATTAAGTAAAGAAATATTTTGCATTACTTCAAAATCATACGCTATGTTCTCACAAAATAATATTTATAAAGCAAAACTTCAAAACCATAGACTGTGTACTAAAAGCTCTACAGCTAGAGTAACTTTGTTCCTACCAATTGTCACAGGACAACAAAGTCAAAAGTTTAGACAATTCTGTCGGGAAACAACATTTTTACACACTACGTCTTGCGTGTTTTCCATAATTCAATTCCGTGAGACCGAACAAAAAGAAAAATATCTAGTTCGAGTGTGTAAAAAAAAAAGATTATAAAATGAAACAGAATGGTAATCAGATTGGGTCTAAATAGTTTCTAATATTAATTCATGTTTCATTTTAAGCAAAGTTCATTGTTCCGGTTCAAATATGTTTTGAAATAAATTCTGTACAGACAGGATTTGGTGTAGCTCTCCGTAATAATATCTGTATAACTTTAGGCAAAGTAATTTGTTTCAGTTTGAAACTACGTTACCAAATATCAAAAAATCAAAGTATGAAACGAAGCCAACAGTAAAGGAGAACATTCATTTGAAGATAAACCTAAAGTTAACACAACTTGCCATTATTCACTCTCCTCTTAATACATACGTACATACATATACATATATATATATGTATGTATGTATATATATCTATAATTTATATATATATATACTGTATGTATATATATATATATATATATATATATATATATATATATAAATATAAGAGAAATGATGCGTTAATAAAAGTGAAAGCGCTTGGTACTGAACTTCTGCCTGTTATTTTCCTGTGGGATTCGCTTATACACTAAAGTCACGTGCATCTACTGTTATTTTTTAAGCACATATATATATGTATATATATATGTATATGTGTGTGCACATGTCACAAAACTTGTAAACTTGTACGTATGTAAACTTGTGCTCTATAGAAATCCAAACCGCTTGACTGAGCTAGACTAAATTTTGCATGTGACCCTCATTTGACCCAAGGAAGTTTTCGCGTAGGTTTCAAACTCGTAACCTCGCCTCCGGAGTACCATATTTACTGCGGGTTCTGGCAAAGAACCAGCCGTGGGATAACATTCTGGACTGGTGTGAAACGTGGAGTGTTGGGAACGTAGGTTCGCACACTTTCTCACTCGGTGTTGGGCTGAGTAGCTCAACTGGAATTGCAGCTAGGCTTAGAAAAATTTCCCTGCATTCTTTGAATTCTTTTGTTGCGTAAAGTATGTGTACTGTCACTGAAATTGCCTTTCTTTCCTGTGATTAATAATTTTTCCTGAAATTTATTGCTTTAAATGAACATGTTAATTAAAACCATACCACGTGTTACTGTTATTCAGTTTCCCTACTAATTCAGAAAATATTCTTACCGAGTAGGGGGATAGGTAAACGCATAAGGATTGGAGTGACAGAGTACGATTTAAGAGCAGCCAAGATAGTTCAGATCTAACCCCCCCCTAGAGAATCTTCTATCTAAGCAACACCGAGAAGCAGATTACGGTACGTCCTGAGATTCGAGCCTATGTTAAGCCAGCGTTCCTTTCCTCTGACTCGATATTTCTCTCTCACAATTAACAATTTAATTCAATCTTTTTTTTATTTGTCTTTGCAGCAGTGTACGTATGCTTGCCAGAGTGTTCCTTGCTAGAAGTGCGTTACTCTATGCACTTCTAGCAAGAAACACTCTGGCAAGGATAAATACATTCCTTTGCTAGAAGTGATTAGATCAATTCAATAAACTTTCTAGGAGTGATTAGAGAAATGCAGTCCATTTAACTTGTATGCTAACTCATTCTAAGAGAGATCTAATTCCCTAGTAGTCTCATCTGGGATTATTTCACTTCCAGGGAGTGCTGTCAGAGTCTTTTTACCAAGCAGACGTTTTCCTGCCACCCTGATTTGCCAGAGGAACACACCCTACCCGGGCTGACATAACTGCATGGCTGAAGTTAACGACCTTTCGTATAAGGTTCCTGTATGCACACCTTGACTGTGGTAATCTCCAATTCAGTGATTTCTTGAACATTTACATTCTAGTGAGATCTGTCACCTTTGATTTACCTTTGTATTTGTGTGAATAAAGTAGTGTTAAGAAGCAGAATCTTCACTTGGCTACCTACCACTTATTGTTTTCTCTTTTCTTTTTCTGTTTACGGTCTTCCAGGGATTATTGCAAGGTCCTATTGGTTGCAATAAAGTAAATTACTGTATGCAACCTTGGAATCCATAGCAATATATATATATATATATTGATATATATATATATATATATATATATATATATATATATATATATATATATATATATATATATATATATATAAAGGCAATGCCACAAGAAGGAAATTGGAACGATGGAGTGGTGCTAGGCCTTCCGATTTACTGTCCTTTACTTAGTGACAGTGCCTCATTTATATATTCATCAATTTCCTCTATATTCGTGATTGAGTTATACACACACACACACACACACATGCACGCACACACACATATATATATATATACGTATATATATATATATATATATATATATATATATATATATATATATATATATACAGTATATATACATATACATATACTCATATATATATATATCTATCTATCTGTATATATATGTGTGTGTATATAGCTATAATTTATATATATATAATATATATATATATATATATATATATATATATAATATATATATATATATATATATATATATATATATATATATATATATATATATATATATATATATATATATATATATATATATATATATATATGTATATATATATATATAAATTATAGCTATATACACACATTATATATATATATATATATATATATATATATATATATATATATATATATATATATATATATATATATAATATAAATCAACAGTTTCAAAATTACAGGCTACTGGCTAAAAGCTCTGCCCTTGTACTAACTTTATTCCTGCGAATAGTCACAGTATAACAAAATCAAAATTTTAGGCGAACCTGTCGAGAATCACAGTGTCTCATATTGTATATTCCAACATTTAAACGCCGAAAGATTGGACATAAAGCAAAATGGCTGGTCTACGTCTTTGTTGAAAACCACATAACTAAACAGAATGTTATGAAGTGTCTAAATGACTTCTAAAATTAATTCATGCTCCATTTTAAGTTACGTAGATTGTGTCAGATGAAATGTATTTTCTAAAATAAATAAAATTCTATACAGACGGTATTTGTTGCAGCTTCGCTCACTCATTCCCGTGTAACGCGATGCAATGTAAATTATTTTGCTTTGAAACTAAGCTGCAAAATATCGGGAAATAAAAGAAAGCGTGAAACGAATCCAACAGTAAAGGAGAACATTCATCTGAATATAAACTTATATATATATATATATATATATATATATATATATATATATATATATATATATATATATATTATATATATATATATATATATATATATATATATATATATATATATATATATATATATATATGAAAAAACTTTAACCAGTAAAATGTTATTTGCAATTTTCATCCTTGTTTGATAGCAGGTCATTTGGTTTGGTTAAGGGATCATTAAAAATGTTTCACAAACGGATTCCATTAGCTTCTAGTAATCGCTGGTAATTTTAGATAAACCCAGTTGGTTAGGTTCGAAAATATACTAATATATTCTGTAAATGTGAGGCAGAATACGATACAAGCTGTGTTAAGTTAGTTTCTATTCCATGTACAACAATGATGAATGTCACATATATGTATTTATTTTTGTATCTATTAAATTGACATCACAGCGACTAACGCCAATGAATATACCATGATCAGAAGACCAATATCTTGTAAGCTGGTTTGGTCTGGCCAAGTCCAGAGATACCCACCAGTCCTTTTGTTCTCTCTATTACTTTATCACACTCACAGGCTGCCCTTGGGTAAAGTCCCACGCTGAAAAAAGCCCGATTTAATCGAAACCAGCCTTGTAGTTCGAGCACTTTTGGCATTTTAGAATTTTGTAATATAATTCAACATAGGGAGTTTCAAAGATATAATCAATGTGATTATTTATATCAGATTATTTGAAATGTATGAACCGATTATTTCAAATATATGAAAGACCCAGGCATTTGGAATAAATACGAAATGTTTTCCATAATTTTATCTTCTTTTGAAATTACTGATGCCAGAGATATGTTTATACCATAAAAAATTTATATAGTTGTGGATTTTTAAGCAATTTATTAATATTATTGTAACATGGCATCTAACGGAATGAATATATATTACATAAACTTGTTTTCAGCACTGAAATCACTATTTTCAGCCAAAGCTCTCCGAAATAATAATAATAATAATAATAATAATAATAATAATAATAATAATAATAATAATAATAATAATAATAATAATTCCAGTGAAACGCTCGAGATCTCCAACAGAGATATCTGACGAATAATCTAATAGAGATTCACAAATGGAACATAGAAAGATAACTCTTGAATCAATCGAAGTCATGCAAATGAAATATTGCTAGGAAATGATTTCACCAGGTCTAATCAGAGTCGCAATAGACAGATCTTCCTGCCGAAGGACGCTGCAGCAGTTTAAACAGGGAATCTTGACAAATTACGAGAGCTGAGCGGATTGCAACAACATCGCGTTTCTCGGAACTGTGTTCTGGGAATTTCGTTGCACCCGCTTTATCTTTTAGTTGTTGGGGATGTTTCTGCCGATGTAAGTAGTTTCACAAATATATATATATATATATATATATATATATATATATATATATATATATATATATATATATATATATATATATATATATATATATGAATATCATGATATATATATATTGAACTCATGACCGGGTTGACTTGAGGGATTGTTGAGCTAACTCTCCTTTATGGAGATGAAGTTTGGATGATGAATAGAATGAAATTACCATATTATAGTTATAATGATTAAATGCTTTGAGTAGTATTTGTTGTATAAGGATTTCCAGGGTGAGAAATGTAGAGATATTATAAAGCAGTTGGTAAAGAGGTTATTGAAGCTGAAAGAAAGGAGTGTTTTGTAAAGGCTCCCTCAATAGTAAGAAAGGGACATGGAGGTTAGCAAAAAAAAACTATCATTTTGGAAGTGTTAGGAAGAGGATGTGGAGGATGTAATAGAAAAAGGAAAGCCTCAACATCCTGGAAGCGACAGTGGTTAGAGGATGAAGGTGAGTCAGTATGTGTTGGAGGGATCATCGCACAATTAAAGGCATCTCTGTGTAAGTGTATAAAAGCGGTTAATCTTTTCTTCTTTTTAACGTGCATTTTCCCATTTTTGTATGAATGGTAACACGGTTTGCCTTCTTTTGTACATATAAGGACTTTTGATGATTGGCTAATTTTACTGGGGTAGAAATCCTCTCTCTCGATCTCTGCCCTGCCTGACATCTGTCAAGTTCTTATTTCCCATATCGGTAGCGTTTTTATACTGGTCGTTAGCTATGCATTCTTTTCATTTTGGTATCCATGGCACTGACCCTGTAAATAACGCCACACTTTCTTCCCAGCAGCGAGAAGTTGTTAAACCATGAATGATATTTTGTGTAAAACAGGATTTTAAAAATTTATTCATCAAATAACATTTCATCGAAATAATTGGATTAATTTATCTAGGTTAAGTCTTAATTTATAGAGCATTCCATAACCCAAGACTCAGCAATCAGCAAAATATTTAAATTATGAATTTTAAACGCTTTTAAATTTATGTTTAAACTTACAATATTTGTACAACAAAAAACAATCAGAACTAGTCAATGAAATATAATTACTGAAATGATCTTGTATTAAGAATATAATTTCAAAGCTTTTAAATGACTTACTGGTTACTGAAACGACCAGCAGCCGTTATCTTCTCTAATATACTCAGGACGGGGCTCTCTCTCTCTGCAACTCAAAGGAGGGGAAAACAACTCAATAAAATCTTTAAAATTAATTTATTTTTACAAATATTTATCTTCACATCTGTCAAAAGATAAAACCATAAGCTAAAAAAAAAAAAGCACATAAACAAAATAAAGTTAAACAAACATTAACGTTCAAACAACGTTTTTTAAATAAAAGGCTGGTCAGAACGAGAAAAACCAAACATAAGTCTTTTCCGATTTTGGGACAAAAACCAAAGAATACCCATGGCACTGAAAACGCTGTATTCTGTAAATAACATGTTTTTCTTTTGGTATTTTATTTCAAAAACTCGACCAACGTCGACTCAAAAAACTGCCTTCTGCTGCCATTCAAAGCCAGGACTGGCGAAAGAAAAAACGCTCACCGAGAGAAATGAAATAAAAAAAAACGATAAATAAAAAGGGAACCAACCAGCAGTGAATGATATTTTGACACCTCCCCCACCTAAAAAGAAAAAAAAATGATTTTTTTTTTTTTTTTTAAGCTATTTCACGCAAATAATATTTCATTCTTTAAATAATTGACTGACGGCAGATGAAATAAACAAAGGAGAAAACTAAAAACAATAAAATTTATCTAGAACATTGGTAAAAGATAAAACCATAAGATAAAAAAAAAAAACAAGGAATTATTAATTAACGTTCTAAACAAAAGATAACAGAAAAAAAGGCAAAATCCATAACCCACCATACTGAAAAAGCCCTCAGCTGCGTAACAGGGACAAAAACCCACCAACCAGAATCATGGAACGTCAGGACAGCCTCACATCAAAGTCAGTAAACTATCACCTCTAGTCTGCTCAAAATTATGAATTTTAAAACGCTAACGTCGACTTTAAATGATAAGAATAAACTGCCGCCAATATTAGCCCTACCAGACCCGACAAAGAAAACATCAGAACATAGAACATCAAATAAAAAACTTGAAATACTGATTTCCAAATTGTATTAAGAGTATAATGTATATCGCAAAACTTTTAAATGATGAATGACTCTATTACTGTATGTTATTAGCAGCGTTCATAGAAAACCCAGGAACCCATTTTACAATTTGACTCAAGTTAGAACATTTCATAATGAAGATAAAACGAGGGGAAACTGAACAAACCAGAAAATCAAGAGTCAAATTCATTATATCTATTTCCAAAAGACTCTCATTTGACTTGGCACTCTAACACCGTAATAAAATTCCTGCATGAAATCAATTTTAGAGTTGATAGGCACTTTGACAGGCAATTGAAATCGAAGCACATTTTCTTAAAGGGCCATCCAAAAACAGCAATCAACCCGAGACAGCTGACAGGCGTGACAGCCACTACAAAGAACATCATTAATTCCTCCAAACAGACGACTTATTTATGGAGAAGCTATCTTTATGACATTATCACATGACAATGGAGTCATTTTACATTTCATAAATAGATAACGCCATAGCCAATCAAACTGGAGAAAAGTCTTGTGAGGCTTTTGCCCAGCATCAAATTTAGGAAATTCGAGAGGCGGCAATACCATAGAAAACGGGATCAGATCTTTTGGTGCGTTCAGGTTTAGAGAAATTTCTTTCAGTGAACTTTCAGACTTTGTGGATTTTAATATCGTTGTTAAATAAGTGATTCATAACAATAAATGATATCCTTTACGCCAATCAAATGAAAGGGATTTTTTAAGGTAATTGCCTTGACCAACAAGTCTGAAAATAGGTTATCCTTTCACTTATGTCTGTCTGTCCCTCAGTCTATGGATGAGTGAATATGTAAGTAAACGGTGTAAAAATTCATTACCCATTTCAGTCATTATTGGATATTCATTTCCTAGACGACGGAGATCTGATGGCGAAGGTCTGTAAGTTCACAATAATGGATACAATTTTTTTTTCTCACCACCACGAATTTGTAGCTCAAAAAGGCGAAGAAAAATTCTTCGTTTCTTTGCTCAGTTACATTTCCATGGGAGATCTCGTAGAAGGGTCTCAGAATTTTGAGAACCGAAGCATTTATTGCAACGCCGTAGTATTTTCACAAAAACTCGTGCACACATACACACCGCATCCATGCACACGCTTAAGTATATATATATATATATATATATATATATATATATATATATATGTGTATATATGTATATGTTATATATATATGTGTGTGATATATATATATATATATTATATATATATATATACAGATATATATATATATATATATATATATATATATATATATATATATATATATATATATATATATATATATATATATATATATATATATATATATATATATATATATATATATATATATATATATATATTAGCTTTGTCCAATTAATTACGTTAATTAATGGATTAATACGATAAGCTTTGACTTGCACTCACTGTGGACATGCGTAAATATCAATTAATACAGGAAATATACGAAAATTACATATAATTATTATACTGGTAGGTCGCCAACTGAAAGATAAATCAGTACAAAAATATTAATTTATTAACACAACATAAGCAAATTTAATCAAAGAATACTGATTTAGCTCTCAATAAAGAAAATACTGGTAGAATTTACTGCACCTCAAATACTAATTCTGTTTACGAGAAATACATTACTGCTACAATTGATAACACAACGGAATCTGGGTCCCCTCTAAGGATTCCTTACAATTATTAATTTCATGGAATGTTGCACGTTGAATAGCCTGCCGCAATAGGGCAGAAAATTTTCTAAGCAAGATGGCTGACAGGGTTGCGAGATTGAAACAGGTGACATGTCTCTGGAAATAGATTTTCCAGCTAAGAACACGTACACAGAAGATTCTCTCACTTGCACTAATCTATACCATGGGGGCTGATGCAATGTATGTCAATGAGCAAGGGAGTGTTTCATTAATAAACTTAATTCACATGGGGAACACACATGCTAAGTTTTCAAAGGGATTTCATGTTGGGAGTTGAAAATCTTGGAAAAGAAAATAAGAGATTCATTGAGAGAAACAGAAACTGGCACTTAACTGTCAAATTTCAGACTTACCAGGCAATCCAGCATTGCAGTGTGCACGACTACAATTTAACTTGATCCAATATGCCTTCCATTAACAACTTAGGGGCGACTTGTAAAATTAAAGTTACGTATATCTTACTTTAACCAGACCACTGAGCTGATTAACAGCCCTCCTAGGACTGGCCCGAAGGATTAGATTTATTTTACATGGCTAAGAACCAACTGGTTACCTAGCAATGGGACCTACAGCTTATTGTGGAGTACAAACCACATTATGACGAGAAATGAATTTCTATCACCAGAAATAAATTCCTCTAATTCTTCATTGGCCGGTCGACCAGGTATCTTGCGACCTCATAACACATGTGGTTGTGCCAGAACAAAGGGCTACGATCACAGATCGGATGTTGGAGGCCAAGATGTTGATTGTATGAGCTCTAAGTGAGGGCTGCCTTGGGTTCACTCTTTCTGTCCCACCTTCAACAGCTGTTATTCACTTACAAAGTTAAGTATATCTTAGTTTAATCAGACCACTGAGCTGATTAACAGCTCTCCTATGGCTGGCCCGAAGGATTAGATTTATTTTACGTGGCTAAGAACCAACTGGTAAATAGGCCTTCAGGGCCTGGAAGGAGCGAGGGATTAGGAATAGGAATGCCGACATTCCTGAAAGAGACAATTAAAAGAAGCAGAGAGGGGATCACAGGAATATATTTCTTGGGACGAGGGTGTCTAAGGTGACGTCTAGCATGTCTATTATCCCTGTGACCAATTTAATGCCCGTACCTGCGTTGACCCCTCGTCTCACAAACATCTTTCACTACCCTCAGATTTGTCTTATCATTGGGCGTGGGTCACCCACCCTTAATGGATTGCGATCTGACTCTTATGCTAAGAGGCCAGAAAGACGAGAGCAGCAGAAATTCATTACAATATATATATAATATATATATATATATATATATATATATATATATATATATATATATATATATATATATATATATATATATATATATATATATATATGAATGTCTTTACTGTAATACCACAGTATAATATGATGATAAATACGGACAGATGAAATGTGACAAAAGAATATATACAAAGCATATGCTTTGTAACATTTCATATATCCATATTTTACCAGTGAACAGGGGCACAGAAGGAAGTGCTCGAAATATATGGTTGCAACGTTCAAATAGTGTTTTATAGGCCTTTTTTATCTTCATATATATATATATATATATATATATATATATACATAATATACATATATATATATATATATATATATATATATATATATATATATATATATATATATATATATATATATATGTATATATATATACAGTATATATATATATATATATATATATATATATATATATATATATATATATATATATATATATATATAAATTATATACACACAACTGTAATACTTTATTGCAGAAATACCTTATGAATAACAACTAGCAATAGCAGGGTTACTCCTAAAATATATGTTATTCCTAATCGAAAGAGCAAAGGAATATTTTTTATTTTAAAATTCATGACTCACATTAAAAATAAAAAGTTGAAAACGTGTCCAATATGTAGCTTCGTTCATCTAAAGGAGATTCAAGTTAAATGATTGAATTTAGACGATTAAACTACTTCATTAACAATCTTTCAAGCTGAATTAGCCACTGAATAAAACTGATTTTCTATTGTGAACGCCCACTGGGCCGGAGAGCGGATTACCTCAGTAAGCACCTATCGCGGGAGATGGAATTCGTAAATATTTTTGGATACATTTATCTGCAAAACTGATTCGCTTTTTCCAGGGTTTATATACGCGCTATAACGGATGCTGCAGCATATAAATACACACACACACACACACACACACACACATATATATATATATATATATATATATATATATATATATATATATATATATATATATAAACCATATTCAAATTTTACTT
>NC_089743.1:86679970-86714970 GCF_040412425.1 Macrobrachium rosenbergii | reverse complement strand
TATATATATATATATATATATATATATATATATATATATATATATATATATATATATATATATATATATATATATATATATATATATATATATATATATATATATATATAATTTCTGACTCACATCAGGATCGAAACCAGGTCTTTCAATTGAAAGGCAAGGCCGCTGTCAACAAGGCCATACAAGTCATAAAAGAAGTTGGAACCTGAGTACCACTGTACCCAAGGAATTACCTGGGCAGGCTAGCTGCCTTGCATACCAGTGTGTTTTCCCCAACGCTGGTATGCAAGGCAGTTAGCCTACCAAGGTAATTCCTTGGGTACAGTGGTACTCAGGTTTCACCTTCTTTTATGACTTGTATAGACCTGCTGGCAGCGGCCTTGCCTTTTAATTGAAAGACCTGGTTTCGATCCTGATGTGAGTCAGAAATTTATTTTTGTTCCACACGTGATTGTGTGTTGATTATGATATATATATATATATATATATATATATATATATATATATATATATATATATATATATATATATATACATATATATATATATATATATATATATATTTATATATATATATAAAAAATCAAAACATGATGTTTCACCTATTTGCATTCATTCACCTAAAATTGTCTCATTTATAGTTAGGTACATTTTGTTTTTCGTTTTATTTTCATGGGAGTTGTAACATGGATTCAATTCTTTACATAAAATACTTTACATAACGTTGCATAAGAATTAATGGCGGAATGTACAGTACATCCCGTTTGTATATTATTGTTTTATTTAAACAGAGATATAAACCGAAACAATCTAATTTACCTAAAATAAAAAAAAAATGGATTAAAGACTATCTGCAAAACATCCTCTTTCATTTTAGAATCTTCTCAGCACAGATTCGGCCCAGCCATTTTGTCTTGTGTGCAATCCTACGGAAATGAAAGTTGGAAAAATAGTTTTTATAAGATTTCCAACAACAGGATGGAAGTCTCGCTGAAGTTTGCCAAAGCGGATTTAAGGAAAAATTTGTCAAAACTTTTATGAAAGTGCGGCTCCTCTTGGATTCCTGATTCGGAGATTATGCTAATAAGAGATTACTAAAGATTTTAGTGGCTTCAGGTTGAGTAAAAGGGGATAGAACAGTTTTCCATCTCAACTCTACTGTACCTTAGACAGGACGTTGTGACGTAACAGTTAGTGGGAATATATGATGAATCTGAATATAACATAAACCTTGCTGTTACACTATGAAACAATTGTTGGAAGAGGGTGGAAGGTACGATGGAAGAGTGACTATGGACGGAGGTGCGTTAAAAAAAAATGAAAGGGGTTGCAGCTAGAACCCGATGCGACGCTGCAGAGAATATGATAAACAATGCCTACAGTGCACCGCGTGAGGCATTACCCCCTACAGGGCAATAGTACAGAAAGATAAATAATGGATGACAGAATTTGGTTATGCACTCAACGTGGGAAGAAGGTCTATAAAAGGACTCCTGGAAATATCAAGAAAAATGTCGCATATTTACTGAAGGGGTTCATTACTTCGAGGAATAGTCGTAAGATATATTGCAAAATCACTGGACACTGGTAAGTATGATGTACGGAAACTCGACTTTGATAAAATTAGACAAGAAATAGTGTTGCAACGTTAAGCACATTACTGCTTTCATTAAAAGAACAAGTAGTCTTCATGAGTAAATTACAGTCAATATTATAGTCATATATATATATATATATATATATATATATATATATATATATATATATATATATATATATATATATATATATATATATATATATATATATATATATATATATATATATATATAAATATATTATATATATATATATATATACTAAAAAGAAATCTCAAAAGAAATCTCAAAAGTTTTTCAGGAACTAATTAATGTATTTCCAGAGATGCTTAAAAATCTTACCGGTATCTTTTTCCAATGGTACATCTTCACTGTTTCTAGTTTTCTTTAAAAGAAAACTATTGAGATGGTATTTCTCTGTCCGTCCGCACTTTTCTGTCCTCCCTCAGATCTTAAAAATTACTGAGGCTGGAGGGCTGCAAATTGGTATGTTGATCATCCACCCTCCAATCATCAAGCATACCAAATTGCAACCCTCTAGCCTCGGTAGGTTTTATTTTATTTAAGGTTAAAGTTAGCTATGGTCGTGCGTCTGGCACCGCTATAGGTACCAACAACACAGGCCACCACCAAGCCGTGGCTGAAAGTTTCATGGACCGCGGCTGAGAGTTTCATGGGCCATGGCTGAGAGTTTCATACGCTGTATAGAAAGCTCGATTGTGCCGAAGAAACTTCGGAGCTTTTGTTTATTTGTTTCTTCTTTTTTCTAGAAACCAAAAGCAAATTTAAGGACTGTGGACACAATGGCGGATATACAAGGACTTTTAATGACAGTCATTTATGTCTAACTTTGTCAGCCGACAGTAATGGTTAGCCGGGATTCCCATTTCTTCTATGAACGGAGGGAGAGAGAGAGAGAGAGAGAGAGAGAGAGAGAGAGAGAGAGAGAGAGAGAGAGAGAGAATTAGTTCTGGACGGAAAAGGACATCACATCTGTGAAAATTTACCGTTATCTTGTTTGTATTCTTTTTAAATCAGACAATCAAATGCTTTTGGAAGCACAAATATTTTACGCTTCAATACACAATTATACCAACAGGCACGCTTAGAGACAAATTCCCCCAAGACAGAAATTTCCCCGATCGAATCCTGTTCTCAGAGAAACGCGATTTGAACTGGACTTTTCCTTGCTTGGAAATTCTTCCGCAGAGAAAAATGTTTCGATAATTCAATCATCCACTGATTCAATTGTATGTTAATCTACAGAAAAATAGTAATGATTTAGTGGTTCAGTTCTTCTGTTCCATTTTTTCTTATGCAAATCTGAACTGAATGAATTTTTCAGCGATTTCGAAATTGTCTCTTTAGAATTTCAACAACAGAATAAAGAAAATTATAAAAATAACGATTTCAATTTCGCGTTAAGGCTATTTTCCAGCTGAATTTGAAAGCAATCATAGAATGGATTTATAAGCTAACAAAATTGATAAACAAATAAATGATAAAGTAAATATTGTGCGGAGAATGTACATATCTCGGTTTCTAACCATTTAGAATTTCATTGGCAGAATTTGCATGATGATCTTTTGGTATTTAAGGTCATAAGTGGAAAGATTGAAACATATTTGCAACATAGTACTTATAATTTATACATATATATATAATATATATATATATATATATATATATATATATATATATATATATATATATATATATATATATATATATATATATATATATATCAAATATAAGGGATCCCATAGAAACGCCAAAGTGTGGAAAATAAAAGGCTATATTTCTGAGACCGAACTGTCTCTCTCCTCAGCCAGAGGAGAGAGACAGTTCGGTCTCTGAAATGTAGCCTTTATTTTCCACATTTAAACGTTTCAGTGAACCCCTTATATTTGATGGAATTCTGTTTTAACAGAAAATATTTCACAGTCATATATATATATATATATATATATATATATATATATATATATATATATATATATATATATATATATATCAGCATATCGAGGCGAGATTTGTGGATCCATCCCAATCTCAACGCTAGCTGCGACCCAACACGGTCGGTTTTTAGCAAAATTAGCTTTAACTGTCTATCTTCGCCCGGGGATCGGACGCGCCCTCTCTCGCCTATGGGGTATCCGTCCTGACCACAGGTCTACGAGGTCAGAATTACGTCAAGGCCTTGAAGGGATTTGAAATTTGTTTAGTCTCGAACCAAAAGAAAATGTGAGGAGACTTCAAACTGACACGGATGGCTGATAGGAATATACTTACAAGACTACTGACATGCAATTAGAAGTAGGATAAAGAGGTCTGGAGAACTACAAAATTAGTCATTTATATTTTTGGGGAAGAGATGACTCTTGAGAATACTGCCATTGTCCCTCTTGGGGGCGCTTACTAACCAGGTACTGATGAATATGAATACTTTCCCACTCTACTACTACTACTATTCTACTCTCTCTCTCTCTCTCTCTCTCTCTCTCTCTCTCTCTCTCTCTCTCTCTCTCTCTCCTTAAAATTAGAAGCTTTTGACCATGAGAATTTAGATATACAATAAACAAGAACTTCAAGAAATCAAGTACTTAACCCTCCTCCCACCTCTCTCTCTCTCTCTCTCTCTCTCTCTCTCTCTCTCTCTCTCTCTCTCTCTCTCTCTCTCGCCATTAAACTAGAAGCCAATAAACGAGAAATCCAAGAAGTCGAGTATTTCAATCCCCCCTCTCTCTCTCTCTCTCTCGCGCTCTCTCTCTCTCTCTCTCTCTCTCTCTCTCTCTCTCTCTGAATTTAGATGCACAATAAACAACAACTCCAAGAAATCAAGTACTTAACCCTCCTACCCCCCCTTCCCACTTTCTCTCTCTCTCTCTCTCTCTCTCTCTCTCTCTCTCTGTCTTACCTTGAGTGAGCAAACACCGGGTCCTTCTAAATATCAAGTGTGCATTCGCCCACTTGGCTCCCCTTCCGTCTTGTTTGCACAAGCGCTTGCGGGTTCAAGAATTCCATTTCATTTTTGAGCATTTCCGGCGCTGCTGATAGCGAGGGCTCTTGTCATTTCGGGACCTCTACGAGCAAAAATATTCCTAAGCGGGATTCGCTCGATTCGCTCATTTCCGCGCAGGATTTCCTTGTACTTTGCTGTACTTTGCTCGCTAGAATTAGCGGCTCTGGTTTTGTGTCAGCATGTTTATGCTCTTCTGATCCATTATAATTTCTTGTTTGTTGTTTGCTTCTTTTTCGTTGTCCATATAGTGGCGTTTTATTTTGTCGAGGTTCGTTTCGAAAGTGACTTTTCACGATCAGTTATGCGAGCGTATTCAAGTAAACTGATTCTGAGCAAAAGTAACAGCAAAATCAAGAATGATAATCTACTTCATTTGCTAACAGATGTAATTAAATTAAAAAATAAGGTAAAGTCACTAACAGACTGGATGCTAAATTAGTTTTTTGTCAGTATAGAAGCAGAAATGAGGAACAAAAGAAATTAGAAAGTACTTGCCAGCACTGTGAATTCATAACTCCATAGTCTTTATAATGTCATGTTTGACAGTAATGAAAATGATAATCATGATAATAACATTAATAATAATAATTATTATTATTATCTCGGAAGAAGACCATCTCTCAAACAAACTTCTATTAATAAGACTGGCCGCCTGGATGACGTTGAGTTTGTAGTAAAGTTTCTCAGTCTCTCAAATGAGTTTCTTTGCAGGTAAATTATACAGCAGCTGTCCAAATTTCATTTATTTCTTGACGTTCCTGTAGTTCTGTGTACCCAATTACAGAAAGGCGAATGAAGCTTCACTGGCCTTTTGAAAAATGGTAGAAAGCTCTTTCGAGAGACTGAGAAACATCACTTCAACCTCAACGGCATCCAGACGGCCATTCTATTCAGTAATAATAATAATAATAATAATAACAATAATAATAATAATAATAATAATAATAATAATAATAATAATAATAATAATAATTATTATTATTATTATTATTATTATTATTATTATTATTATTATTATTATTATTATTATTATTATTATTATTATATATGGTACAGTGTAAACAAGCTTCTGTCATCAAGACAAGATTTTGCAATGAATTTTCCTTCCGTATCAAACCTGAGTCCCAATTTGCATAACATGAAAGCCTGAGGTGGGGGAGAGAGGTGAGTTATAAGCTCACCAAAGTGCAAACGAGAAATAAATGTGACAAAAACGTCTCCGTGCGCGAGTGACTTCAGATCCCGGCACGATATTATGCAAACATGCGCGATCTTCTAATGCACGGCCTCTTGGCCAACAAAAACAGATGCCCTACGAAATGAAATTCTGAATGGAGTTAAGTTTACTCTTTGCAAAATAATGACAGAGAGAGAGAGAGAGAGAGCAAGGAAGGTTGGATGATTTCATGTGACCAGGAAAAATCGGAACGAAGTATTGCGAATTATTTCCTGTTCATGACGTTAACGTGCGTTTAAATAATCTGATATTGGTAACTGATCACATAATAAAATCTACTTTTCAGTTAACAGAGAAAGAGAGAGAGAGAGAGAGAGAGAGAGAGAGAGAGAGAGAGAGAGAGAGAGAGAGAGAGAGAGAGGATGGCTGTATGGTATGTAACGCGGAAATATTCAGAAAGAAATATTGCGAATTATTTTCCGTAATTAAGGTGAGTTAACATGCTGTTAAAAATCTGATATTAGTCACCGATCACATAGATAATACAATTCGGTTGGTTAAGTGGTAATTTTACTTTTGAACGAGAGAGAGAGAGAGAGAGAGAGAGAGAGAGAGAGAGAGAGAGAGAGAGAGAGAGAGAGAGAAGGGCTATATAATTTCATGGGACACGGATGTATTCAAAGCGAAATTCTGCCAATTATTTCTTCTTCACTGAGTAACCATGCCATTGAGAAATCTGATATTGGTAATCGATCTTATTATAAAATCAGATGTGTTAAGCGGTATTTTCTACTTTTCAATTAACACAGAGAGAGAGAGAGAGAGAGAGAGAGAGAGAGAGAGAGAGAGAGAGAGAGAGAGAGAGAGAGAGAGAGAGAATGTCTGCATAGGGATGTGGAAGAATTTAGCTGCAACTGTGTTTGTGATGGAACTGATGAAATATTCGAAGTTGGATACCGAGAACTTCCGCCTGTTCGTATATAATTACTATTCCCTCATTATTGAAATCTGGCTTCGTTCATCGGACTGAACAGGATGTATCCAGATGTAACATAAGAGAATAGTGGAATAAGTCACTGTAATTTATAATGACAACAATATCATACAATATTATACATTAGTATCAAAATTAGAGACGAAGATGAACGAATTATTAAACTAGATTTATAATTAACTTTGAATGTTATTTGAGACTCCCATTATAATACTTTATATTTTGCTTTGAGAATTGCAATAGACTTTCTATTCTGAGTTGTAAGACTGGTAACAAAGGAAAACAAACATATAATAGCATGGAGCGCATTTTTTTTGTTTTGCCTATCCACGGAATAATACATCAAGTACTTTGTACATACGTGAATGTACGACAGAGGTAAATCCAAATTCAGTACATTTATATTTAAATATAAACATATTTGCAACATTTTGCAATAGTTCGTATTTACTGGGAAATCAGTCAGTGACCTTAAATAAGGGTTTCACATGGATCGTATTTGGTAATTATTATTGGAAAAAAAATCTTGTAGATACGCATAATAGGCATGTTTATTAGATTGTATATATATATATATATATATATATATATATATATATATATATATATATAATTATATATATAGATGTGCATATAAATATGTATGTGTGTGTGTATGTCCCAACATAACTCTGAAATACATTGAGCAATTTCAACCAGTCTTGTATACATATGAATTGCTATCTAGGATGCTGTGAGGGGTAGGTCACTAAAGAGCACAAAATGGCTTCCCTGAAAAGGGCTGGTTCTGCCCATAGACTTAGTAACTAAATAAACCTGACAGGTTTGTTATACTTCATTTTGGTACAGATATGACTTACTATCTGGGAAAGAATACTGTAGGGGTAAGACATCAGTGGCAACAAAGTGGGTAGGGATGGGAAGGGTGTGACATGTAAAAATCACCGAAAACGACAGATATTAGTGTCTAATCAATAGTTTTTGAGGTTGCTGAGATGAATAGTGACTCCCGATGTATTCTAAATCCAAGTTCAGCCCCAACAGGGAACCGGGGTGTGTGTGAGAAGTGGTGAAAAATAAAATATAAAAAATGACAGATATCAGTGTCTAATCCATAGTTTTTGAGGTTACTGAGATGAATAGTAACACTCCTGATGCACTTTAAGTCCAAGTTCAATCCAAATAGGAATAGCTGGTTAGAAGGGGTGAAATATAAAGTGTCAAAAATGCTGAGTAATGTAACTGAAGCTACTATCTTAAAAGACAAGAGAGAGAGAGAGAGAGAGAGAGAGAGAGAGAGAGAGAGAGAGAGAGAGAGAGAGAGAGAGAGATCCAGAGAGAGAGAGAGAGAGAATATATATTTATACATACATATGCATATGCAAACACACACACACACACACACACACACACACACACACACATATATATATATATATATATATATATATATATATATATATATATATATATATATACATGTATACATCACAGAACATTTTTAAATGTTAGGTTGCCTCAAAGAAAACAATGTGAGATGGATAAGCCTATACTTATGATTGAATTGCAGAATTAGTCATAAACCCATATTGTTAAAAACTTCCCAGAACATCACCCTTGTCATGTGTCACATCCCTCCACGAAAGGGTCACCAGAGGAGTCCGGGTCCCCTCAGAACACTTCATTACTCCGTTCGATCTTGCAAGCACTCTTTCCCTTTCTGATCGTCTCGGTGTTTCTGCTCCATTGCCCATTCCATTCCAGCCTTCCAGCACTTTCTGGATCACTTTCTCTCCCTTCGTTTCAGCGTGCTAGAACGGGACGTGCACTCACGCACAAACGCACACATGCACACCCACACACACAAATGTTATATATATATATATATATACATACATATATATATATATATTTTTGTACATTACATACATATGCATATGTGTGTAATTACACACAAATGCATGTGTGTATATATAAAAAAATATATATATATATATATATATATATATATATCTGTATATATATGTGTATAAACAGTACATATACATTTTTAGATATATAAACAGTATATATTCATATGTATAAATATATAGATATACACATACACATGCATACATATTGTTTTGCTATTACTTGATTGGAAAACAAATACAGTAGCGTAATATTCCCACTGACTAACAAAGGCGGGTTGTGAGAAAATATCAACCCTTTCTAAAGAAATCACTCATTTCTCCCCTCCTTGTTAATCTTTTAATCCTCTTCCTTGATCTAGTGACTGTTCGAGACCTTTTCTTTCAGGTACTGCTGTTTGGAGACTAAATCCTTGCCGGATGCACAGACGAGCTGGGGAAGGGGATTAACCCAAAAGATAAAGCAACTGCTACCATAGCACCTGGAGCGCCATGTGCCTACCACATTGCCCAAAGACATAGAAAACGGGATGTCAAGCAAGCAAACAATGTCATCTAGAAAATGGAGGAAAATAATCTGCCGAGGTTTTAAAATGCGGCGCCCAAACAGCGTGCCCTCAGAACTCTGGTTGGAAGAGAAATGACCGGTCACTGGTTATTTCACTTGCCGTTTACCACGCTCCTTTAGAGCCATCTCCTTTCTATGTGCTGCTTGGAGCCTCAGTATTTCTACAAGTGCAAAGCCCTGTAACTTGCCCTCCATGCTGGTGCTGAAGACGAGGAATCCCTGCCTCCGACGAAAGGTAATGTACCAGAAGTACATTACCTTTCATGACTGATTTAAAACCAGAAGTGAGGTTTTGAATCAGTCACGAATCTTTTATTCTTTTACCGAACTCATTTTCATTTCCCAAGTGTGATTTTCCATAAAGACCTGACCTATTTAGTGCAGTGATATTTTATGTATCCAAATTTCCCACATGTTTAACAGTACCTTGGCACCTTCCGTGCATCCTCTCGATTCCTTTTGATTGTGCTAACCATTGTTGTATGTAACTATATGACGGAGTTGCTAGCTGTGGAATCAGCTGTTCACCTTGCGCTTGCGCCGGGGTCCTAACCACTGCCCCCTCACCCAAATTTCCCTTTGAAGAGGAATTTTCTTCATTTCAGTTTACTGTTAACTTTCTTGTAAAATTAGTTGTTCGCCAGGATTTTGCTTACCTATCCATTTTTGGAGTTCCCCATTCTTCTGCTAGTATTGTTACCTGTAAATACAAGTGATTTTAAGTGAACCTAAGTGTTTTATCTACAACTTTACCTGTCTAAGTAAGGCTTTCAGCCCAAGATTTTCTGCTTGTGTTTCCCTGAATCAACTCCTTTGGTTAGATTGAAAGTTTCCGTGGTAAGTTTACAGTTCCGTCTCAGGTGAAACATAGCAATATATATATGTATATATGTGTATACATATACACATATATATATATATATATATATATATATATATATATATATATATATATATATATATATATATATATATATATATATATATGCCACTTCCTCAGATGAGATGCCCCAAGAAACAGAAACAATTCCATTAACACATTCATTTTTTTATCAGATGAAAAGTTCAGTCCTTATGCAGTAAACCATTTTTTTAAATCACAGTAGGCGGACGCAAAAGGAGGTAACAGAAATAAGTATTCTATACCTCGAATTTTGTGTGGCTGAGAAGCCATATGTATGACCATTCAGAATCATATAAAAAAAACTAAAGTAAATAAGGAAATAGTTACCTGTTATATTTTGGTTTTAAAAAAATGTCCGAGTTTTTGGCTATGAACAGAAACGACAAAAATAGATTTTGGCTCCGTTTCAAAAAAGATATGTGGTTCACAATAAAAACAATTGTTTTTCGGTATTTCAACCTGTGGCAAAAAGTAAGAGAACTAGCAATGAATTTGATTCAGGAACAACAGAACTAATTAAGTGACGCAGAGGAAAACGATATATATATATATATATATATATATATATATATATATATATATATATATATATATATATATTATATACATACAGTTGTATATAAATATATTTATAGATAAAAGTTAATACATACCTTAGTTTAACCAGACCACTGAGCTGATTAACAAAATACGTTATATATATATATATATATATATATATATATATATATATATATATATATATATATATATACAGTATATATATATAAATATATATATATATATATATATATATATATATATATATATATAGATACATACATACTTACATACATACATACATTTAAATGCTTATATATTGATATAATACGCTATTCATGTAAGTTCTGCAAGACGGGAAGAATGTAATAACTCAAACAGAGAGAGAGAGAGAGAGAGAGAGAGAGAGAGAGAGAGAGAGAGAGAGAGAGTAATCATCGAAAGGTTTAACCCTTTTGGGATAAAGATTACCTCATCAACCGTTTCCAAATTATGATGTACTATGATATATTTTTCTATGGATTTCTGAGTACTACGCTTATTTAGTTTTCCGTATTCTTTTCTCTCTCTCTCTCTCTCTCTCTCTCTCTCTCTCTCTTACTGCTCAGTCAAATAGACGGACCGAAGTCTTTCCGACCTCACTCGGGATCGGGCCGTGAGCTTCTTCCTAAAGAGAGAGAGAGAGAGAGAGAGAGAGAGAGAGAGAGAGAGAGAGAGAGAGAGAGAGAGAGAGAAATGTGCAAAAAATTAAGTTAAAGAATACATCATAAACTCTTCAATAAGTCACAAACATCATCTAGCCCTTTCCGGTAGCTTGCCCATTACACAGTGCAAAGAAGAGGAATTAATTAAAAAAATATATTAATGCGTTTGCATATATGAATTACTCGCTCAATCTGTCGAGGCAAACATTGCACCTGAATGCAATGAGAAGAACGGGAAAATACTCTTCGCTCCCTTGTTGCTGTAGACGAAAGAGAATTTTTAAAGAATAAAGGTAGTCTGAATGAGGGCTGGGGATACAGAGAGAGAGAGAGAGAGAGAGAGAGAGAGAGAGAGAGAGAGAGAGAGAGAGAGAGAGAGAGAGAATATAAATTCCATTACTTATATACCAGAGACCCAGAAAGTTTGATGTCAGGCTGATATACACAGTAATGGAAAAGACTTTATGTCTTCATTGTTTTGTCTCTTAATCTCTTCCACGAAGGCATTAAGGCTGTTTATAAACATCTATGCATGTTGTATATTAAAGTCAGTACAACATGCTCACAACTGAGTGTGTTTGTTATTCCATGTTCTATCATATCTTATTCTATTGTAAATTGGTCTGCAAGAATCCATATATAAACACCATGCAGTATATATTCATGGTAAGGTTAATTAATTTAAGGACATTGCCAGTATATTTATCGCAGTGACTAATTACCGCAAAACAATTATTTATGCTCACTTGGTAATGGACAATGGAAATTTGTTTTATTTCCAAATTCCATTAATATTTTTGGTCCTTTCTAAACGAGGTTTCAGGTCTGTTATTTCAGATATTATTCAGTTTACCATTTAGGTTGTAAGTCACTATTGTAAATATGTGCAAAATGTGCGTTAGCATATTTATCGTCATACCACTTCAAAATTGGTGATGTTTGCAAGTTCTACTACAGGTCGAAGAGAAACTGATAATTTGAGAGAGAGAGAGAGAGAGAGAGAGAGAGAGAGAGAGAGAGAGAGAGAGAGAGAGAGAGAATCCGATGAATAGTTAAAGAAAGTGTCAGAATTTTTTGGGATGGAGCTAACCACCCCGAAACCATATCCAAGTTATGATGTAATATGACGTATGTTGAAACAACGTCTAGTGCAACACTTATTCTTTTTTTGCTCCAATTCGGACAACAACCCACAACCGTCGACTGACCACTAGGGGTCTATTCTACTGCTTAGGTCAACAGACGTAAATTAGTCTCTCAGGAAACGGGTCCCTGATCGATCCGCCCTCACCCGGAATCGAACCAGGAGTTTCTTCACTGAACGTAATAATAATAATAATAATAATAATAATAATAATAATAATAATAATAATAATAATAATAATAATAATAATAATAAAAACATTATCAGTCGCGGCATTTTACGGGGTTATAAATTGCCCATTAAAAGAAATAGACAATATTTTATTTAGATAGAGAACGGCAATAAGGATCTCAGTTGCATATGCAATAGGATTCAGAACGAAGCTAAACGTGAAATTCTTCTGAAGAGTTAAAGTAAAAACAAAAATCCGACAGGGAATTAAAACGAAACCACAACAGAAGAGGCAGGGATGCTAATGAAAGTAAGTGAAATTAAAGTGTGGATATACACACAATAGCACAATTATATGTTCGAGTGCTTTCCATTTCATTCCTTAGGAATTTTTACATAAGCCTGTGGGACAGAGAGAGAGAGAGAGAGAGAGAGAGAGAGAGAGAGAGAGAGAGAGAGAGAGAGTATACCTCTAGTTTAATTAGACCACTGAGTTGATTAACAGCTCTCCTAGGGCTGGCCCGAAGGATTAGATTTATTTTACGTGGCTAAGAACCAATTGGTTACCTAGCCACGGGACCTACAGCTTATTGTGGAATCCGAACCACATTACAACGAGAAATGAATTTCTCTCACCAGAAATAAATTTCTCTAATTCTTCATTGGCTGGTCGGAGAATCGAACTCGGGCCCAGCAGAGTGCTAGCCGAGAACGGTACCCACCCGTCCAATGAGGAACGAGAGAGAGAGAGAGAGAGAGAGAGAGAGAGAGAGAGAGAGAGAGAGAGAGAAGGATGTCTAAGTAATTTACTCCCTAGAGTACGAACTTATTTATATAATTTTGAGCTGAGCGTACAAACTCTTCACCAGACTGTCATGGCGTTAATGGTGTGATTTAACGGTTCTATTATGGTTTCCATGCCGACAATAGCACATAAATAATAATAAGGAACTCAACATCTAAAAATATGTTGGTTGACGTTAGTGATTATACAACTGCCTTTTCTCTTTTTTGATTAGGCTCGTGGAGAATTCAGGTCATAATTAGTTGAAACCCTAACGTGAAAAAGCAACTGCCTCTGTTTTTGAAAGTGTATAACGCAAACTACAACATAAACCAGTGTATTATTGCACATGGAATATCAAAATGCTTTCTTCACTCAAGTTTTATTATTGCATCCATCGTACGTGTCAGCTAGTGTCCAGGGTTGAATATGTTCTGCTGTATTTCCGCTAAATCAGATAAATTTGAAATGACTGCAACAATGCTATCTTTTCGAGAGCTGCCATCGCCTGTGAGAGTCGTGACCAGGCTGAACATTAGGAAGTGTAATGATGCTTTTCATTTTTAGTTTGCAATTGTGTTTAAATCTTTTGATACGAACGAAAATATAAAAGCAATGCTGAATAGTGAATAAGAAGCTCAGTGCTTGACTTTAGCTCCACTTTAGTTGGATAGTTTAATATGAATTCCATTTAAAAAATAATGTTAAGCAACGTGAGAGTTTATTTGCAATTGTGTTTATATCTTTTGATATGAACGAAAATATAAACGCAGTGCTGAATAGTGAATAAGAAGTCCAGTGCTTGATTTTAGCTCCACTTTAGTTGGGCAGTTTAATATGAATTCCATTTAAAAAATAATGTTAGGAAACGTGCGAATTTATTAAAACTACATTTACTTACAATTTTAAGCTCGATTTGTTTAAGGTCAGTTGAATAATTTATCATAAAATCCACATAAATAAGAACGAAAATATAAACGCAGTGCTCAGTGCTTGACTTTAGCTTCAGTTTAAACATCTTTAATAATGTTAGGCAGAAAAACTTTATCCTATTCTTTGTTTAAGGTGCCGAACAAATCCACATAAACAGAAACCTCTGTGCCGCACAAATAAAATGCAAAAACCATTGGGACAGAAATAGTCATTACATGCGTAAGCAGTTTCCTACCGGTGTGAGCAATTTTATTATTTGCTGGTAGAGCTGGTGATTAAAGATATAAAAATAGCAATATCAACAGGCAGGAAAAAATGAGAAACTTTCAGTCGCTTCCTTATGACTGACTGAATGCTGACATCGCTTCCCTGTTTATGACCCAGTCACTTGTTTAATGAAAGAGAGGAAGATATCCTCTCTATAAAAGTTTCATTCACCTAAAGCGTTTTATAGGAGACTATAGACAGGCATGGAAGTATTTTGACTTGTCTGCAACTCTCGATGACTGGCTGTGACCCCAGTTGTTCGAAAGTTATTTTTGACTGCTGTTTGACGATCCACTCTGAATTGCTTAATGGCCTCAGAATTTTACTGCTCAGCTGTGATCATTTTTGTTTTTGGTTGGTTGGTCTAGAGACCCTAGATTAAACCACCTTTACGCCAGCAAGGGCCCTTAACCTACGGTGGCCTGAATGTGTTCAAGTGTTTGAGAGGATAAGAGGCTTAAGGCGCACCTGTGGACTATATTTCTCAGTTCTACACCATACCACACTCTTGATTTCTTTTCACCTTTTATTTTTTACATAAATATTGTTTCTAAAATTGACTTTAAAACTTATTCTTCACTTTTATTCCTTGTGAGGGGTGAAAAAAGTTAATATAAAAAAGATTTAAATCTTATAAGACTATATCCCAGCAACTCGTCCAGTTAATCATTGTCTAAAAGTTAAGTATACCTTAGTTTTACCAGACCACTGAGCTGATTAACAGCTCTCCTAGGGCTGGCCCGAAGGATTAGACTTATTTTACGTGGCTAAGAATAGATACACAGGATACATTACGTACTGAGGACTTTTCAAAGCAAACATATAACTAAATTTTCCCATCAAGATCCCAGTAGTTTTTGAGAAACTGATAAAAAAAAATGATCTGCCTCTTACTATGAAAGACGACGAAAGGAGCCTGAATCTAAATCGGGATTTATGTTCATCATAGCATCAAATTACCACTTCGTTTGTTCAAACGAAGAGGTAATTCGATACTGCGATGAATATGAATAGGATGCCGTGATCTCCCTTCCATAAGATTTAATTGAAATCAAACAAATGGTATTAAAGACGGAGGGAGATTCGCCTCAGAATCAAACATACGCTTCCTCGGCTTCAACTTTTTGAGGTAAATATCAAATTTCATTCCAACTTGCCCCGTCTGTGTGGTTAATAAATCTGTTCCTTCTGCTTCCTTCATTAGAATTTGTTGATTTACAGAGCGATTTGATATTAACTTTACCTCTTTGTAAGGGATGTTGTAACATCTCAGTATTCATCTTCATAACATTAAATAAAGGAAAAACAACATAAATAAAATAAAAATGACTTCAAAAGTGAATCACTATCAGAAAACTTTCAGATATTATCCATAACAACTCCCAAGAGAAAAGGAAAGCAACGCCGTTTTTTTCATTTTACATGTTTTACAGACTGTCAGGTTAACAGACGTCAGGGAGGGAAAGGAATTCTAACCGGAAAGGGTTACAGAATTTGACACTGTTCTACTGACAGACCAGCTTTCCCCCGGCACTGGGCTTTCTCTGGGGGTAAATGAAAGGTTAGACTTCCAGTAGTAAATATATAGTTTTGCTTTTCCACCGGGGCATTACACAAGCTCTACGTGACACGGAGTTCAGGCTGGTGCCACCAGAGGGTGATTCTCTTCCGGTTCTCGGCAAGAGAATTATTGGCATGCAATTGTAAGCCCCGTGTTCATCTCCTCTTGAAATACACGAAAACTGATAGATATCGAAGTTTCAGTACCAATAAGTGTTAGTGTAACATTTTCTACAGATGTACATACTCAGACGCAACGTTAAAAATGAATAATAACTTACGTTCCACTGGGTAGTTTTTCTTTTGAATATGATGTTATGTGTTTATCACAACTGTTAATGAAACAGTTAAGGTTGATTAGACTGAACTCAGCCCATTTTTAATGAGTCTGTAGATGAAATTACCACCTTACTTATGCACATTCATTTATATTCATGACCAAACTTTTCTTGATTACACACACATACGCCCACACTCTCTCTCTCTCTCTCTCTCTCTCTCTCTCTCTCTCTCTCTCTCTCTCTCTCTCTCTCTCTCTCACACACACACACACACATATATATATACAGTATATATATATGTATGTGTGCGTGTGTGTGTGTGTGTGTGCGTGCGTGCGTGTGTGTGTGTGTGTGTGTGTGTTTGCACGATTATTTTTGTACGAGTATACGAATGTCTATACGTCTGTGTTCTGTCTGCGTACGCGTATCTAGGTACACAGAAAAGCAGACATAACAACATATCACCTTCTACTAAAACTTAAATGGAATTCCAAAGCTAAAAATATAGAAAGCAAAAAGGCGAACCATTCAGAACACGCCACATGCCAGGGAAGCGAGAGAGAGAGAGACCGCTCGAAGACTTTCTTCCCCACTCCGGGATGAAAGAGAAAAAACTTGGACAACTTTTCTCAAAACCTCGACAGTCTGATGTCACAAAAGTTGTTCCATATTTCTGTAAGAGTTTTTTTTATATATATTTTTTTGTTACCTTTCTTGCTTCACCTATTCTGGGACTCACGTCCTGTCACGTGCTATTAAATAACGTCTGTTACTTTCACTCCCAATCACCTGCCCGAAATTGTTCAAATTGTTATTGTTATTTGTTGCTGTGGCTTCCTTGCTTTTATTTCCCCCTCACTAACTCTCTCTTGTTAAATTCTGATTCAATTTTCTCCTCTTACAAAAGTTTTCAGCTCATCATCTCTCCAAATAAATCCCAATACATCCTTGAGACATGTCTCAAGTTATACCCTCCTGGAAAAGCCACGCAATTTTTCGACAATATTTTGAGGTTATTTGTCTTGTAGTGTTTTTAATAAAATGTGTAACAATGTCAAACATGTTCCGCGAAAACAGTCTGAACAATAAAATTAGACTTCAAATGCTATAAATTCGATTATTTTTTTTTAGTGAATCATATCCGAAGTTGGAACTTGGTATGATTCATATGTATTCATATGCACATTTTATTAGCAATAGAACATAGAAATGGTTGATATATATTGAAACAAGTTTGACACTTGCATTCATAAATATCTCATGGAACAAGTTCTAAAGTCTATTATTATCATAAACACCTCTTTCCATTAAAAAAAAAAAAAAATAGACAGTGACATGACAAATGGTTACAAGAGTAATCTTTGATATGATGTACTATATGTGACCGTACAGATATTTTCACAATCCTACCCAAGCCATTTTCCAAATACACACGAAGCTCGTGACTTTCGACAGGAAAAGTGTTGACGGTTGAGCCTAACTTTTTGGAAAACCTGCACCACCCAGAATCGGAAATAAAGCAGCATTATTGCTAAAAATCTATAATGATAAAACCCGAGTGGATTTTTTCTTGTTTGCCCTCTACCGGGTGACAGCATGGGAAACATGACACAGCTACCCACCCCCTGCAAAGCGGTTTGTCCGCCCCGGGTGGGGGCGGAGTAGATAGGTGAATGGGAGGGTAGGGGAGACATCCACCCTCCTCCTGAACACCTGTCTGTCCGCCCCGTGTTAGGGCCGGGTAGGTAGGGGAATGGGAGGGTAGGGGAGACATCCACCCTCCTCTTGAAAACCTGTCTGTCCACCCCGGGTTGGGGAGGGGTAGGAAGGGGAATGGGAGGGTAGGGGAGACATCCACCCTCCTCCTGAAAACCTGTCTGTTCGGCGGGGTAGGTAGGGGATCGGAAGGGTAGGGGAGACAACAGCTTGTGAGATAATAATCTTCATTATTGATGATCACATTTAGGCGAGACCCGAGGAAGACGAGTCAAGAAAAGATCGAAAAAAAGGGTTAGGCTCAGCAAGGAGGGAAGAAATTTTAAGAATTATTACAAACGAAATCTGTGAGGAATTGCCAAACGTGGGTATGAAGGGAGATGAGGGTCTGTAAACACACTTAATTCACTGGTTTTCAGGTTAACGTTCAAAGCTGAACGACTTGATACCCCCGCCATGTTGAAGCTCGATTAGCAGGGAGAACTTGAACTGTTTTTAACAAGCTTTTAGTCGTAGATACGTGGACCCTTTTAGCCTTAAGCTTTAGACATACGTTAAACTTACTATCTCTCTCTCTCTCTCTCTCTCTCTCTCTCTCTCTCTCCATAATTGGACGCAAGGAAAAGAAACGTCGCCGTAAACATGTCTTCAAATCGATAGCCGCTTTCGACACGTTTCCCCTTCAGGCGAATACCAGCAGAGAGGCAAACAACGAACACCTTGAAAATGGTGACGCAGTCGCGAAACCAGGAAAGGTCAGAATGTCAAAGGAAGAAAGAGAAACACGACATAGGGCACGTAACATACAACTACCTCCAAATATCCTTAGACGCTTACACATATACGGAGGTCAGTTTATGTAGTGCAAACTCCGAATAATTGAAGATGCTCAGACTTCAACACTCGAGGAGGAGGTCGCGGCGAAGTGTCACAGTAACCTCACCCAAACATCAGCACCTAGACACAGATTATGGAATGTAGCCCTAACATTCAAACATACCCATACGCTAGTTACTTCGTCCAATCAATCACACGACGCACACACGTATGGCAGTCAAACATCCTAGTAAAAAAGAAGAAATGAAAGAATTGTTATTATTATTAAAATAGTTTAACCAGACCACTGAGCTGACTGTCAGCTCTCATAGGGCTGGCCCGAAGGATTAGAACGAACTGAATTGAATTGAATATAGAATTTAGGCCAAAGGCCAAGCACTGGGACCTATGAGGTCATTCAGCGCTGAAACGGAAATTGACAGTAAAAGGTTTGAACGGTGTATCAGGAGGAAAACCTCGCAGTTGCACTTTGATTCAATTGTTAGGATGGAAGAAAGAGACTATGAAAGGAGGCACAGTAAAAGGAACGAAATCGGTGCAACTAGGGACCGAAGGCACGCTGCAAAGAACCTTCAGTAATACCTACAGTTCACCACATGAGGTGCACTGAGGGCACTCCCCCTCCAACGGGGGAAATGAAAGAAAAAGAATACAAAGTCTGAAAATGACGAAATCAGTATAATTGACTGATCTCACAAAGGGGAATATGATGCAACAGGGTGATTACATAACCAACAGAGGCAATGAATACATAAGTAACGTGAGAACGTAGGTGAAGAGATAAAGAACTGTTTCGCAAACAGCCAATCAAATCAGTGCCTTGGACAATGGTAATAGATACGGAGTTGAGAAAGACAATTATTACACTCGGTATCACCTGAGTGTTCAGCAACTCTGAGCAATTAATTAGCGACGAATGAAACGAAAAGCGACAGATTAAGACAAAGCGAGGTTGCAACAAAGTGTGATGCAATCCGGGTCGTTTCGAGATCGCGCAATAATTATATTTCATCGTCAGATGACATTTATGGATTTTTTCTTTCGTTTTGGTTGCATAATTCACATCACTTTAACTTGGCAATGGAAATACTGTAGCTGGAATTATGTACGAACAGCGATATACATATATATACATATATATATATATACATACATATTTATATATATACATATATATATAAATATATATAATGTATATATATATATATGTGTATATATATATATATATATATATATATATATATATATATATATATATATATATATATATATATATATATATATATATATAATCAACACACAGTCACGTGTGGCACAGAAATACATTTCTGACTCACATCAGATCGAACCCAGGTCTTTCAATCGAAAAGCAAGGCCGCTGCCAGTTAAGCCATACAGGTCATAAAAGAAGTTGGAACCTAAGTACAACAGTACCTGAGGCTTTAACCAGGCAGGCTAACTGTCTAACATACCAGCGTGTTTTCCCCAACTTCCCGACTCAGCAGTGACCCAGTTGGCAGCATTTCATTCGAATTATCTTTTCTGAGTGAATATTGTAAGAATATTTGAAGGTTTCCTATATTTTCTAAGAGACCGTACGATGTCTAAATAATGAGGTTTGATATCAAGAGTGCAGAGGGTGGTGGATTTATTAAAAAATCACGAACGTCAACATTGCAAATGGAACAAGAGGAAGATAGAGGATTGAAAAGGCAGTTTCAAACTTTTTCAGTGTTAATCTCGTTTGCAGGAAAGTCCAGAAAATCAATATAGTTTCAGCCGGAGAAGCAATTCAGGAAAGGGAAAACGAGATTCAGCGCAAGCACTGAATAACCGATCACCTGCCAGGGACGTTTGACAAACTAAAGCAACCATGAGAAATGTATAAATAAATATTAATCAGATATTAAGTTCTGAGTAATTTGTAGTCATGTTATTGCGTAAGGGCTAACTTTGGATGACAAGAACACTCTCCACTTGGTGGAACGCAGTTTTTGCCCGCAGTGAAACTTATTTCTCTATAATGTTCAAAAACGACATTCATATGCAATGTTGCTCATTCAGAACATTCATCTAATAATGCATGTCATTCTAAACCGATATGGATGAATGCTGACAAATCTACGAGTATGTTGTCATATTGGATAGAAAATAAACAAGCGTCATAATTAAAATAAAAATGAAAAAAATTAAGGACGATCTGCACTTTTTGGCATTCGAAAATATTGTTCCATTCTTGCATTATTACCAAACTTCGTAATACTCTGAAAACGATACCGGTATCATGTTTGTTGAATGATTCAAAAGAAAGGAATGAAAAAAAATTGTGACAAGCAATATTGTTGACAACCAGCGATTCCGTGTTATGTGACATGTCGGCAAAGAATGAAGCTTTATCACATAGTTCTGTTCCGTCCATATTTCATCAAGGTCTCCATAAAACACACATGACAGTGCAGCCCAGTCGTTTATAATAATTGGTCAGCAATTTTGTGAATGTTTTCCTGAAAAAATGACTGACGCCGTAATTGATATTTGGTGTTTCTCTGAAAGGCAAACTACAGTGAAAATATTGTTTTGATAGTATTCACTTTACCCTTAGTAAAAAATGATGATGGGACGCCGACCGTACTCCGTACTCCTTTTTCTAGACCAGACCCGAAGGAAAGAAGACAAGTTAACCTCTTAAGAGTCAAGGAGAGCAGAAGCAGGAAGAGAATCCAAAGCTTGTCAGAAGAGGGAAAGAAGCGCTCGCCGAACCGTCCAGTCCTAATTGGATTACCAATTTCCACACAGTAGATATGGGAAGAAGCTGATTGACGGGAGGGAAGATGCCTAATAGAAGGGAGGACATTGACTGAAGTAACACCTGTAGAAAAAGGCAAAGATTCGAACTTGAGACGAAAAGTAACTTTAGAGCATTTTTTCGAGTTTTCTCGATATTAATTATTTAGTCTTGATGTCAACTAGAATAAAAGTTTTTGAATTTTCTGGAAGAAACCATCCACTTTCAAATATTTAATACTGATAGAAAATAGGATTTACTTAGTGCTGTAAGATAATAAAGATTAATTTCGTTTAGATGAAAACAATTTTTTATTTTTATTTTCATAGAAATAAGGGTTAGACTTGGCCTCTGATATTAACTCAGATCGTTTTTCAGAGAGGACTGACAACAATTATTAATATCTTGGAACATACCCTTGGTGCCTGTCAGATTAAAGATCGTTTTGAAATCTTTTCATTAACTAGATCTTTTCAGAGCTGGCGGACCTAAGCTGGTGATATAGGCTAAAAGGGAAATGATCACGAAATGAAATTCTCCGAAGAACATTCTCAGAATAGTCATAACTGAAAAAGAAATATCTTTTGATGATGATAAGTAATTACAAAATTCAAATCACAGAAAAGATTAGCTACGACCTTGGAAGCTGCAATGCTCAGTCATTTGAAAGTCTGAAAGCCTTTTCAAGAGGAAGAACTTGAAAAAGAATTTAACAAAAGAAAGTTAATTAAGGCAAACAGAAGTAAGGAACCCAGACTAACAAAGAAAAGTAACATATACGGGCAGGTATTTGGGAATAAACTTAACGAACGTTAACAGGTGTAAGGAGAGGGAAGTTATAAAACAAGTGAAGCAAGAAAGGTAAAAAGAAGCATAAAGAAAAAGAAAATCCTTACCGAGATATGGAACAACTTTTGTGACATCAGACTGTCGAGGTTTTAAGAAAAGTTGAACCAAAATTTTTCCTCTTTCGTCCCCGAGCAGGAAAGAAAGACTTCGAGCGATCTCTCACTTCCTGGTATGTGGCGTGTTCTGAATGGTTCGCTTTTTTTTTTTTTTTTTTCTAACCTTTGATGAAATTCCATTCAAGTTTTAGTAGAGGATGTTATGCTGCTATTTTTTTACTGATACGTCTGCTCTTTTGTATACCTATAGTTACAAGTACGCGGATGGACAGATGGACAGACTGACTGATACACGTGCACTCACACAAGCGCATACGCAAAAACATACATGCATATATATGTCTATATTTATACATATACACATATATATATGTACTGTATATATATGTATATATATGTGTATATATATTTATATATACATATACGTATATATATATATAATGTATGTATATATATTATATATATGTATAGTATATATAATTATGTATATATACATATATACATATAATGTATATATAATGTATATATATATATATATATATATTATATATATATATATATATATATATATATATATATATATATATATATATATATATATATATATATATATATATATATATATATATATATATATATAGAGAGAGAGAGAGAGAGAGAGAGAGAGAGAGAGAGAGAGAGAGCCACATTTATGTAACTGCAACCTGTTGTCATCAGTCTGTCAGTCTGTCCGCTGCAACAAGGGCATTCCCCTGGCAAAGAAGGTCGACAATGCTTTGTTTGCGTAACTTCTAAGTAAACGCAGACCTAAAAATTTTAGCAGAATTTCCACTGAGCATTTTTCTGGCGCCTAAATGCCACATCACGAGATAGCCCCAGGGACAAAGAGAAGATCTGGAAAAAGTTACGCAGACTCACAAACAAGGATATTGAAATATATTGCTATGTTACGTTTGATTATCCACGTGCAATGCTAATTCTCACAAGAAGGCAAGGAACTTATCTTCCTTATTCAGTACTTTCATCTAACAATGTAACACAGAACTGACATGAATAGATGCCGTTATATCTATGTTGTAGTTATTGATTAGAAAATTTACAACCGCTATGCTAATAAAAATGAATAAAAATTAAGGAACATCTGCAATTTTATTGTGTTCGAAAATATCATTTTCCCGTTGTATCATTACCAAACTTCATGATAGTTTTCGAACGACACATGTACCATGATTGCTGACAAAGGCAGCCACTGAATAATTGAAAAGAAAGGAATAAAATAAAAAAAGTGTCGGAAGCAATATTGTTCACGGAGAGCGATTCCGTGTTATGTGACATGTCGGAAAAGAACGAAGCTTTATCACATAGTTCTGTTCCGTTCATATTTCATAAAGTTCTCCATAAAACACACGTGCCAGGAGACCCAGTCGTTTATAGTAATTGGTCAGCAATTTTGTGAACGTTTTCCTGAAAAAATGACTGACGCCGTAATTGATATTTGGTGTTTCTCTGAAAGGCAAACTACAGGGACAATATTGTTTTGATGCAGGATTCATTTTACTCTTTATAAAAATGCTGATGGGACGCCAGCCCTACTCCTTTTCTAGCCCAGAACCGAGGAAAACAAGACAAGTCTGGCCAAACTTCCCAAAAATTAACAAGCTAACCTCTTAAGAGTTTAGGAAAAGAGGAATAGGAAGAGAATTCCAAAGCTTGTCAGTTGAGGGAAACAAACAGTCGCTGAACCGTGTAATCTTTACAGGATTGACTAGAGTTTGACTAAACAGGGTTAAGATAAACAGTCAGGCGAACACTGACTGAAGTAATACCTGCAGACAAGAGACAGAGATACGTCTTGAGACTGACAGGAAATAACTTTGGAGTTTTGTTGAAGGTTATTCTTAATATTAATTATTTAGTGGAAACATGAAAGGGACTCTATCTTTGATGCCAACTAGAGTCAAAATTAATAATTTTGATTCTATTTTCTTGGAGGAATTCTGATAAGAAAACCGTTGTCACGTCACATATTTATTATTGGTAGGAAATAGGATTTACTCCATGTGCTATCAGATAATAAAAAATAAAACAGTTAAAAATTTCTTTCTTAAGAATTCAGAAGAAAAACAGTTTTTACTTTGGATGCTTGGATACAATTTGGATAAGATTTTACTTCTGATGTCAACTCGGGGGAATATCGTTCCGAAATTCATTTCTCAGGTGTCGTCACTAAAGAAAAGTTAAAGTTAAAGTCTTCCTGGGCCTCTGTAAGCTCATAGGGCAGGAGCTGATCCCCTGTTTCTTAGGCCGACAGCCAGTGGGGGACAGGCCCCAGTGCCTATGACACGTGGCCAGTGTATCGATAGGCCAACTGTTTAAACGTTACATAAATATTTTGGTGGTGATATTAAAGAAACTTCACCCTTGGTGTCTGTTAGGTTAAACATCGTTTGGACATTAATTCCTCAAATCTGCTTAAATCAATCTTTTGACATCTAATTATTTATGGGACATGCGAAGAAGACTTTACTGATTTCAACTATAAGAGAAATGATCCTGAAACTAATTTCCAGAAGGACCCTCCCGAAAAAGATATTGCTTTTGAAGGAACAACAGAAATATTTTACAGGCTGCACCGCTCAGTGACGGTTTCCATCCCCCTATTGTCAGACTCTGGAATTCTTTTATTGCTTACTTTTCTCAGTACTCTTACTCCCGCTCATCCTTTAATAAAAAGCTGATATATCGCTTCTTCAGGGGTTAAGCTCCAACCTTCACCTTTTGATTTTTTTTATTTGCTTTATTCTGCCTTTGGGACAGATAAGAGACACACATACTTCATGGCATCACACACATACACACACACACACACACACACATTACTACTTTTCACACATATATATATATATATATATATATATATATATATATATATATATATATATATATATATGAGAAGACAGCATCTATGATGTTTGATGTTTGGACACGAGACAAATAAAATAACCACAAATAAAGTATATTAAGCGACGATAAATACACAAATAAGTGAAAGAGCGTTCCGAACAGAAGACCTTTATTCAATGTTTAGTATCTGTATCCCTTTAATAACAAATACTGGTTTTGTAGTACACAGAAACATTATTAATTCAGGGAGGAATGTCTGGGTGGCACGTTCGCTCAGGCCAAATGATTAAGTCATGTTGTAAACCTAAATGAAAATAGCTTCAAGCAAATGACCTTTGGAATGACGTGAGGTTTGTGATGTATCATAGTTTACACTACGGTTGATGGCAATGTTATGATTTAATAATGTTATAATTCAAAATGACGGAATTTGGAAGTGTAAGTTTCTCTCGGAAGGCCCTTTCGGTGATATTCATTTAAGATTAATCACGCTTCTTTTTTTTTTATACAGTTTATACGCCAACATCTTTAAGTGTTTCCATTTCTTTTCCCGTGAACATTAGTGACTGCAAACCCGATGTTGCTTGGGTAGTTAGAAACAAAATGAACGTCTACCCGAGAATTTCATTCATGTTTTTAATGTCACACAGTTACGATTCTTAGATTCAATTGATTTTTATTTCTTTGGATCCCCATCTTGGGGCAAAAAAAAAAAAATGACCAAATCCATTTAAAAAAAAAAAATTTTTTTTAAGCGCCGCATTTTTAAACAAAATTTTTTTCAAGCGCCGCATTTTTATACCCAGGATAACAAACCCTTAGACCATGGGAAAATAAATTGCTTTCCCGTCCAACCTTTCATGAAATATTATGGTAGGTGAAGAATAGGAAGGCGTGTAAGGAGAAAATGAGTTTTCTATATAGTGTGAACGTGTAAGCCGTGATACCCCGAATGTCTAGTAAATACTGAGAAGGAAGTTGGCCCGCTTCCTTTTACCATTCTAATTTAAATACGATGCTTTTTTGAAATTAATATACCTTGGTAAAAGGTGTATTGAAATCTCAAAACGAATTCCGAAGTACTCCATCAAATCCATGGCTTCAGGATTAATGATGTTTATTATTGCACTTCAAATTACTGTCTGTACCGAGATTCTTGTTTTATATCCTGCTGAATTGTGAAATATGAAGTCTCCAATTTTTCAAAACTGACGTTTGTTGAACGTAAATAAAACTCGTTAGTACGATATATTTTTTTTTTTACACGGAAACGCCCACAAAGGATATTACTATGGTTTGGTCAGTTAGTTATTAGTCCAGATATATGTTACGGGTTTTATCGCTGATAAAAAAAAAGGCAATTCGAAGCTTATGATTTTGGGTGACAAACACAGCCGTGTTAAAATGTATCAATTTACATCCAGGACGCTTACTTTTACGGGATAAAAATGGACTATACTAAGGATTTATAATATCGTGTGTTAACTTTACTTGAAATCTAATTCTTAATATTCTATGACGCTCTATGACGCCCTGTGCTGCGCTGGAACCCGGTGCTGCCCGTCATGTCACCCCTACCCTCCCGATCCCATACCTACCCCGCCCCCACTCGGGTCGGACAGACAGGTTTGCAGGAGGAGGGTGATGGCGTCTCCCTACCCTCCTGATCCTGATCACCCTGCCCCGACTCAGGCGGAGAAAGAAGTTTGCAGGAGGAGGTGGATGTGTCATATCTCCTCTACCCTCCTGATCCCCTACCTACTCCTGCCCCACCCAGGGCGGACAAACAGGTTTGCAGGAGGAGGGTGGATGTGTCATGTCTCCTCTACCTTCCCGATCCCATACCTACCTCGCCCCACCCAGGGCGGACAAACAGGTATGCAGGAGGAGGGTGGATGTGTCATGTCTCACCTACCCTCCTGATCCTACACATACCCCGCCCTCAAACAGGGCGGAGAAAGAAGTTTGCAGGAGGAGGGTGGATGTGTAATATCTCCTCTACCCTCTCTATCCCCTACCTACCCCGCCCCACCCAGGGCGGAGAAAGACGTTTGCAGGAGGAGGGTGGATGTGTCATGTCTCCCCTACCCACCCGATCCCCTACCTACCCCGCTCCCGCCGGGGCGGACAAACAAGAAAGATCCTCTCGGATTTTATTATAGATAAACTTTTTCTTGATGACACTGATTGCATACAACCATTTTCATTTTCCCGTCAAACTCCACGCACATCGGTTTTGTAATCGAGCGAGTGATCTGAATATCGTCGACTCTGGATAAGCTCCCACTGCTCTTCTGCGACCAAACCTTCTCTTACCTGTCCGACGTTTTCATTCATGCACCAATCCTGGTATACAGAGCAAAGTTATGTCTATTACTTTATACAAAACACAACCATAACTCTTAAACTCGTACTAAGGAACAATTATACTGTCACGTAACCCTTTAAAACCATTTTCACTTTCAGACATATCTGACACAGTCTCAACAGAAACTCTAGTGCGCTTTCACCAACAGGCAGTTTATCCTGAACTTTATCATTTCCTAAATTTCTGGAATGCTTTTCTTACCTACTCAGTAATATATATATATATATATATATATATATATATATATATATATATATATATATATATATATATATATATATATACATACATATATACATATATATATATATATGTATATATATATATATATATATATATATATATATATATATATATATATATATATATATATATATATATATATATATATATATATATATATATATATATATATATATATATATATATATATATATATATATATATATATATATATATATATATATATATATATATATATTACCCTTGAAGAACATGTATTCAGAATGTAAAAACAGTTTAATCTGTAATCCTGTCTATAAGAGGATTATCATTTCTTTACACTTCATACTCTGCGAGGAAAACACTTTGACTCTCCAAAAGTATTAAAAGCTCTGAGTAAACTTTTGAGAGAGAGAATGGCAAAACTTCAGTCAGCAAGATTAAATGGAAAACAGCTCAGTAATTAACTTCCTTCTCTGAGAACTGACGCCTGGACGGAAGTAAATTTATAGAAGGCTGAATCATTTTCACCTTACTTTTACCACATCTTCCCGTGAAAGGCAATTTATTGATAACAAATTTATTTCTTAGTGACACACACACACACACATAACCACACACTCTTACACGAATACATACTCACACACACATATATATTTATATATATACACATATACATACATATATACATATATATATATATATATATATATATATATATATATATATATATATATATATATATATATATATATATATATATATATATATATATATATATATACCGAAATTGAAGGCGGTTGCTATAAAACCCAATAGACAGCGGCAAGCAATGGCGGGGAATGACAACTCTTCATTCTTTTCCCATTTTCAAACCTATAAAATAAAAGAACAAAATTAAAAAGAGATTCGGGGTAAAACCAAAAAAGTTGTAACATGAGATTACAAAAAACTGAACAACGATAGGAAGGAACAAAGTTTACCAAAGAGTGCTGGAACCAAAGACCGAGTGACAACCAGGGTCCGGTTCGGCTTCAACGGAATCTCACGAGAGGTATAAAGGTGTTGACGTGGACTGAGTATTTAGTTGGGGAATAAGCTGCTTAATGAGAAGTGATTCCAGTATTACCAGTTGGTGGTCAATCGGAGCCGTCAACGCCTTTATATCTCTCGTGAGTTTCCGTCGAAGCCGAACCGGATCCTGATAGTCACTTGGTCTTTGGCTCCGGCACTCTTTGGTGAACTTTGTTCCTTCCCATCGTACTTCAGTTTTTGTAGTTTTATGTTAAAACTTTTCGGTTATTAACCTGAGTGTGTTTTTAATGTTTGTTCTTTTATTTTCTAGCCCTGATAATGGGACTGATAAGTCTTGAAACGTCAGCTGAATAAAGTACTTTGAAAGAAATGAGAAATTGTCCTTCCCCATGCTTCCTACTATATATATATATATATATATATATATATATATATATATATATATATATATATATATATATATATATATATATTTATATATAAATAAATATATATATATATATATATATATATATATATATATATATATACAGTATATACATACACACACACATATATATACATATATATATATATATTATAGGAAGATTTTATATATATACTATATAAATTAATCATACATATACAGATAAATTTTATAACTAATAATCTGTACATATACAGATTAATTTTAAATATAGTTATAAATATATTCCTATATATATATATATATATATATATATATATATATATATATATATATATATATATATATATATATATATGTATATATATATATAAATATATATATATATATATATATATATATATATATAAATATATATTTTTATCTGTATATATGACTGATTAATTTTATATAAAATCTTCCTACAAAGCCATATATATATATATATATATATATATATATATATATATATATATATATATATAGATATATGTATATATATATAATATACAACCCTGAATTCGTAATCGTAAATCCAAGAAGCATTTCTCGGTAAAATGCGACGAACTCCGGTCTCCGTCGACTTTGGCCACTTCAGGATCCGACTGCAATTGCCTCAATCACCCGAAAGAAGGTTTGTGGGTGATTTAAGTGGCCCTCAATGCATCAAGGGCCATCAGCTTATGGAAAGTGATTATAAAGGGGAAATGTTCAGAGGCTTGCTGAGGGCTTTTGGGAGTCCTCGTGCAAGGGGGAGAGGAATGATTCAAGACCACATTACGTCGAGATTTTTCTGAAGTGGTGGTTAATAGGATTAAGTTTATTATAATGAGTTAATTCAATTAGTTATTCGTATGAAAATGATCGGGTTAGTTTTCGTTTTAACACCAGTTAAATGAACATCAAGAAACTTCTAGTTTTACATTCATCATGTTGGATGCAATTTGCTAGTAATTTGTCAGCCAGAATAAATTTCTGACTCTTCACCTTATTTATGTTAGTAGATGTGGTTCCAGTCACTTATTTTGATAATTACCTTTCGATAATAACAGAAGATCTGAAAGTTTTGACTGCCTAATTCATGGGAAATTACTACTCATCATGAATATTGTTATTTATAACTCTTCAAATTATTCACAAAAAGTCTAAAGGATGTTTTCTATTAAATTTAATAGCTAACCAATAGCTCATGAAAGGTTATTAAGATACTATTTCCACTTTCATATGGTACAAGAAGTGTTGTGAGTTAATAGTAACTTGAAATTAGATATGGTAAAGAAACAGAATAAAAATAAAATAGAATTTCAAAAGGCATTCTGATCTATCCTACCTGCACCCTCTATTTCATTTAAGGATAAAAAGTGTAAAAGGTAAGACTCAAGTCACATTGTTAATTAACAATGAATCTTATCGTGGCGAAGTGTTGATGAAACCCTGTAGGTCTAGCCATGGTGGATGACTCCCCGTCTATTATCATTATAAACTTTTTTTTTTATTTTTGTGAACCTTTGCCTTGGAGGAATTAACTTGAAATGAGTTCCCGTGATTGTCTTCTGTTTTGTGTACTTTCTGTCTAGCTCACGTCAGGGATTCATCTAAACATCTAAAGGTCTTGAAAACCTCAGTTTTTGAGATAATATCCCTCAAGCCTCTGGACATCAGATCTCTGCCAGTTCCTCATTCGAAATAATGATCTTCCCACTGTACTCCGGCCAAGAGCCTTATTACTCTATGGCTACTTTTTTTCGATACTTCTCTTTTATTTACAACTAAAAGTGATGGTGTGTGAGTTCTGTTTATTCATTTAATTTTGGCTTCTTTATAAGCTAATTAAGGTACGAAACCGGGATGACAAGGCAGAGCGTTGAGCATAGGCCTAACGACTTTGCCTTGGTGTTGGCGTAGTAAAGTAGGCGTTAAAATCAGAACAAACAATTGCGACTCATGCAACTGGACTTGATGAAGCAATAGAAATTGAAGGAACTGAAAAAGTATATATACAAGGAATCTTATCGAGAAACAGAGACAGTGATAAAGAGAGATGACGCGAGAATTTATACATATTTTAAAAATTCATATATTTGCTAATTTATATTTCCATTTATTTATGATTTTACTTATTTATTTCCTCGTTTTAAACACCTGGCCGTCGATGAGGCATCAGGGATTCCAATCAAAGTTTTTATTTTTTCTTTATTTAAAGCGAACGTCTCCATCAGGTGACCATCTTCCCAACTGCATGGCAATGGGGCCTAAATGAGCCCGAATGTCAACAAATTGAATTCGTTATTTTTCTAATTGCGCTTTGTTTTCAATGTTTTCATATTTTTCGTCTAACATTTACGGTATTGCCCAATTAAAACCTGTGCCATTATAACTCAGCAGGTTTATCAGCCTTCCATTTGCATGGAAATGGTCCTAACGAGGCTGAGAACCATCCGGGTACGTTCATTACCGCATCTTCTAGTGAACGAGAAAACGTTATCATCAGCTTATTGAGACAATTTTGTCTAGACGTTTACACTTTTCCCATTCAGATCCTTAGAAAGAACGTCTCCACATTTTTATATAATCCACCCACTGGCGTTATACATTTTCCCCAAGATCCACGACGCTGCTCCCGCGTTGACTAATGTTCCCTAACATTACGGTACGCGTTGTTTGTTAGGTCTGAACGAGGCGGGAAACCAACCGAGTACGTTCATTACCGCATTTCCAGGAATGAGAAAACTCTATCTGTCTCTTGAAATCATTTTTTCGAAACGTTTACATTTCTCCCGTCCAGAGTCATAGAAATTATGAAAAGGTTTATATTCCTCCCATTGGCATTATGCATTTCCCCCAAGATCCTTGACGCTGTCCCCACGTAGACTAATGTCCCCTAAGATTAAGGTAGGTATTGCTTGTTGGTAGGTAATGCAGAATCCATAAACTGGCCGCGGTCTGATCTTCTGGGTTCATTAAGCCACGGCTGATATGTGGACAACATTTGGTGTATGCTAGCCTAGACTTATCGTATGACTGGCTATGTAGTGGATGTAATATTGGAAATGGTTATTATTATTATTATTTATTATTATTATTATTATTATTATTATTATTATTATTATTATTATTATTATTATTATTCTACATATCAGCCTGGAAAATGACGGCAAACTTCAACTGATTCCATTTTTTAATCATGCTACATTATGTTTTTCTGCATTCGCTTATTGAAGACTTTGTGACAGTTGTTATGCATTTTATCATTCATTATTTCCGGTAAATATTTTTTCCATACGCGGAGAAACTACAGAGAAAAACGTCATATTCATCCCTTAATCACTGAATCATGGATGAATCCTTTTTGTAGAAGACTTCCTCATAATCCTTTGATTTGCAAATCTACAAAATTATTATTATTATTATTATTATTATTATTATTATTATTATTATTATTATTATTATTATTATCATTCAGTTTATATTTTCACAATTTTATCAAATAAATCTATGATACGACCATCCCTTTAAGATCAAATAATGGAACCACTTCTTTCGTAAAAATACAATTTCATATCGTTAGAATGCTCGATTAAGACCTATTCCATCAGAATGGAAACCGCTGAACCAATTTTTGGCCAATAAAACTGACCTCAGAAACTACAGAAGCGGAGGATTGCAAAGGCATCTGGAATTCCAACGAAAATCCACATCCCTTGGGATTCGCCAAGATTTTTTGATGCCGTGATGGAAGGCAAGATAGGGACTGGAATATAAGTCAGGAAATATATTGCAAATGGATTAAAATATAACACGCAAAGTTGAATTTTGAGGTAATAACATCACTTGCTGTCAGTAGTACAGTATAATCAATAAATGATGAAGTAAACACACATATATATATATATATATATATATATATATATATATATATATAGTGATAAATATACTTGCATTAAGGTACATGAAACAGAGAATACTCTGCTGTTAGGCAGGCGAAATAGGGCAGAAGGGGAGGGGAAAGAGGAAAGAAGGGAAGATACAGAACGAGGGGAATGATCGGAAGGAAATAAGGGATGAGGGAGGCGAATTGGGAAGGAGGAAGGGATTAGGAATGAGGGAAGACAAGGAAAGGAAGCATATTTTTTTATATTGGTTTTATGGGTTTTAACATTGCACATAACACACTTACAATGACATCACCTTTAACATAGAATGAAGTATAAAGTTACACGGTTCATTAGAAAAAAATTACCGTCATGCATGTCTGTATATAATTAATATACCCTGGTATATAATCACGAATCAACAAAATCCTTCCTTCTGGAGGAGTGTTAGCACCCAGTATTTATTGTTTATTAAATATCGGACAAAAGATAGAAATGAATATATATATATATATACACAATAAATTTTCCTATATACTTTATTCCTTATTGTGTATAATTACATCAGAAAAAGGTACGAATTGTCGTGTTGCGTAAGGTGAGCACTTGACTAGAAGGCTATTTAATTTAACCTCATTCATCGGGATGACACTACTCTCCATACACGTAAACTGGCATTTTATTTCCAAATGTAATGGAATATTTATTCAGTCATTAAAGCAATCAGTACAGCACTGAAGTGCTTTCTTGCATATAATTAATCCCAACTGCCAACCGCAAAACAGATATTTCCCTGAGACCTCATTACATCAACGTCACAAAGGATAGCGAATTCCGAAGATAAAACCGAACAAGAAACTAACGAATTAATGTGGCATTTGGTCCAGTTCTGAGGGTTTGCATGACGTCACCCGACAATCCTGGTTTTGCTTACCAGACTAGAACTTCTGAAATAAAGTACGAAGGTCTGTCACCAGGTTTGGCTTCTTTATTATAAACCTCAATAGAGAATGAAAATTTTTTCCTGGTTCAGATTTATATATATATATATATATATATATATAATATATATATATATATATATATATATATATATATATATATATATATATATTCAATTGTTCTGATACTTAATAATGTGGATTGTTTGTCTGAGAAAGTAACTCTTTTTCTACAAATCCAGTTTTGAGGTCCTTTTTAGTAATATACATATTCAATATCAAATTCAAAATTCACGCTATATAAAGAGAGAGCGGACAGTCAGACAGAGAAACACATCCCATAATACACTCTCAGCACCACGGCTATATTACTCGTTTTGACGCAAATACCAGGTAAAAAAATAAACAACAAA
>NC_089743.1:86659970-86677470 GCF_040412425.1 Macrobrachium rosenbergii | reverse complement strand
CAAGGTGAGTAAACATAAACATACAACAATTAATTGAATTTAGTTTTTATCTTCGACAGAGAGAGAGAGAGAGAGAGAGAGAGAGAGAGAGAGAGAGAGAGAGAGAGAGAGAGAGAGAGAGAGAGATTAGCGTAACGTATAATTCTGTATAAAAATGCTTGTTAATTGCAGACATTCTTTCGAGTAAAATAACGACGTAAAATAACGATGTGGTTTTTCGCGGGCGATATAATAAGGCAAATGTTTGCATTGTATTACCTTTACGACCTTTCCCGGGTAGATCTGAGAACCCCGGTTCACGAACTTCTGCTTTAACGTTGTTCCTACAACTGCAAAGCCCATTATCCCTACACCTTTGTTGAATAAAAGATCACAAGGGATAAAAATGGGTCTAGGGAAGGGAAATATTGAAGAGAAATATACGGACAATCAAACCGAAGTACCTGGGCTCTGCCGGTAGCTGGAGTTTTCTTCGCCTGCGACAAAGAAAACACGGAAGAAGGTGGAGGAAAAATCAGGAACGGGAATAAAAGAGTGAAAGGGGGGAAACGAAAAAGAGAGGGCAGTGAATCAAGCGGGAATGGCAAATATTAAAGAGAAGTGTCATTCCAGTTAATGAAAGATATCGTTTTAAAAATGGCAGGCTGGTTTGCTCCGTGAATGCGTGCATGCACACTGCGCTTTTATATGCATGCATGCATACATCCTTGAGCGTTGTGTATGCAACGAATATACAAACAAAAGAAAGAATGTGTCATTAGAAATATAGTTGCCATTCAACGATGAGACTGTGTTAAAGATTTTCTTTTACAGGGCAAATCTTGGTACTACAATGCATTCAAGAGTATCGCAAGCATATCCTGACAATGACAGATATACCATAGAAACATAAAAGTACATCGAATGTGCACCATAGTTTTTTCTTTATAGCAACGTAAACAATGAACATATGACGTTAATAAAAGCAGTAACTTGCTTACAAATAGATCACAAAAATAAACAGTTGGGGTAATTGCAATTTTCCTTTGAGAATAACTATTCGTAGAAACATATCAAAAGAAATAGTTAACCTGTTCCTGATTGAGAAAACATAATATACACATTTTACATAACCCAAATCAAAGACAAGTTTCAGTCCAGACATGGAGGGCAGGATCTTTAACAGACAACCGTGAGGATTATGAGATATATTTGATCGTTGAGAAATAGTGAGTTTCTTACGTTTATCACTCCCCAGTGATGTACTAGGCGCTAGATTTTACTTCATAAAGATATCGGGGAATATGATGCTTCTCCTAAGCTTGCTACAGTTACTTGTAGCAATTACTTGTACAATTACTTGTACAATTACTTGTAGCAATTACTTGAACAATTACTTGTACTATTAATTGTAGCAATTACCTGAACAATTGCTTGTACAATTACTTGTACAATTACTTGTAGCAGTTACTTGTACAATTACTTGTAGCAATTACTTGTACAATTGTAGCAATTACTTGAACAATTACTTGTACAAATACTTGTAGCAATTACTTGTACAATTGTAGCAATTACTTGAACAATTACTTGTACAAATACTTGTAGCAATTACTTGTACAATTGTAGTAATTACTTGTACAAATACTTGTAGCAATTACTTGTACAATTGTAGCAATTACTTGAACAATTACTTGTACAAATACTTGTAGCAATTACTTGAACAATTACTTGTACAATTACTTGAACAATTCCTTGTACAATTACTTGAACAATTCCTTGTAGCAAATACTTGTACAATTACTTGTAGCAATTACTTGTACAGTTACTTGTAGCAATTACTTAAACAACTACTTGCAGCAATTACTTGTACAATTACTTGTAGCAAGTACTTGTACAATTACTTGTAGCAATTACTTAAACAATTACTTGTACAATTAATTGTAGCAATTACTTGTAGCAATTACTTGTAGCAATTACTTGAATACCAGGAATGGCTCTTCACACCGTTATTTCGTCTCTGTTGATTGGAGAGAGACCATACCTCCTCAGTATCACTCTAAATCCCTTGAACACCTTATCATATTACTAGCCTAAAGGCAAGGGCCCTTGTTGGCATAAGGCTGGCTTAATCAAAGCCAAACATCAAATTAGGACCTCAATATTTTACTCATTTACGTATATTTTATCTACTTACTAATTTATTAATTTATGTTTTGTTTTTAACAAAGGGTCTTTTCTTTCTGCATTTCCTATTATCTTTTATAACAACTTTCAAATGAAAACCATGTTCTTTGGAAGGTTGCATATGTGTGTGTGTGTGTGTGTGTTGTCAAATCAGGTCAGTTACACATGGTATTCCTTCTGACGTCAGGGGCAACCTCCAAAAATAACGGAAAATAGAAAGAAAAAACTTGGTTGGTTCTGTTCTCTCAGAGGCAAGGTCTGCAGAGCGATATATAAAAGAATAACGAGCAAAGGAGATCCCTGAATAAAAAAAGGTGAAAAGTTTGTATATATGGTTATATCGAAATAGTCTGGAGTCCAATAGGTAGTCTTTACTCTTTAGTGCTCCAGTTCTTATTTTGGCTCGCTGTTTCCACCTAAAGTGAACTTTTAGAACATTTCCAAGATTCTCAAACTTCCTTCTCCATTTGTTTCTGTAAGGCTTCCTTTTGTAAGATATGGCCATAAATGCTATCCAGAGTTTTGGAAAAAGAAACCAAGAATGATCGTGAAAAAGTAAAACAGTTTCCGACTGCCGTCGTCTCTTTTTAACGATCCATAGATGCGAGTTGTAGACAAGGATTGGATTTGTCTTCCAGGGCTCGCTGAAGCAAGGCAGAGAATCTTGTATATCTTCGAAAGTTTCATCTGTCTCTAATGATGTACCCAAGCAATGTTATCATGGCTTACTCTCAAATGCTGCCGGCGTTGCTTAACGCAACAGCAAGTTGGAATCATTTTCCAGAAATAGTTCTTCCTTCGTTAGTGTTGGAAAATCTCTTGAGCATCCACTGGATTTTAAAAATTTCTCCACTTCAAGAAGATGATAAGAGAAGAGAGAGAGAGAGAGAGAGAGAGAGAGAGAGAGAGAGAGAGAGAGAGAGAGAGAGAGGTGCGGGGGGAGTGGGCAGGGTTCTGAGAAATAACTTGGCGATATTTAGTACTGAAAGCGGGTACACTTCTGACGGAATAAAACGGACAGGTACATTGGTGACTTAAGTTTCCCTGATTCGTGGAAACGATGATAAATATAGAGACAGAGCGATGGTTTCAACTCTCCATTAATAAACAAAGAATGACATATTTGCTCATGTTACTCTGCTCCATGCAAAGGATCAAATAAATAGATAGATAGATAGATATAAAAAGATAGATGTACAGATGAAAAGAAGGGGGACTTCTGGAGAGTATTTCGACATCAGTCAGATTGAACACTGTTAAAGCCATCTCGAGTTGAATATGACTAACGTTCATGCAAAGGAATTAAATAAAAAGATAGATAAATGGGGACTTCCGTGGAGTAACTCTCTCTAAACATAAAAATATAAAAATTTGTTCTCATCATTATTGTAAATATCCTTATCCTAAGAGGATAAGGAATGAATTACTTGCAAGGGGGCACAACTTCTAGTTTTCAAATATTCAAGGAAATCCTTCCCTAAATGGGCAGGATTCTGAATGACACCTGAATATGACCTGACAATAGTAAGCAGGATGGAAAATTGTTAAACTTTAATCACTTGATTCTGTTTGAAATAAAAGGTGATTTACTTATTTTAATTCTAATACACAAAAGACTAATGCATTTAATGCATTAGTCTTTGTGTATTAGAAATACAATAGATAAATCACCTTTTATTTCAAACAAAAATCAAGTGATAAAAGTTTAACATTTCATATTCAGGTTTCATTCAGATTCATCCTGCTCATTTAGGAAGGATTTCCTTGAATATTTGAAAACTAGAAGTTGTGCTCCCTTGCAAGGAATTACGCTTTTAAATTTGGGAGAAATTTTGATTTATAAAAGGTAATGTTAAGATGAAAGTGACACAAAGTACTGTAAAATCTTCTGCATCAGATTGTAAGTAACTTGAAGCTCCAGTTGCATAATGTAAATATACACACACACACACTGACACATAGACACAGTGAATGTATGAATGTAAACAAAAGGGAAAGAAGAAACTGCAGCCAGAGAGCTTTGCCAAACAAGCAAACAATCGACAACCAAAAATTTGGAATAGTTGAATGATCACCTCCACAATCCAATTATCCTGTTTGCATAAACCTTGCTCAAATTGAAAGTACAGTATGACTTTCGATTCATAATACTGGATTCAATTATATATCTTTTTAACAATATCTTCACACTACAATACCTCTCTAGAATTTTCCCAATCAAGAGAATGATTACAAATATTGACGTGTAGAAAAAGGGTTTTGGGGATATTTCCCAAGCTGACACAATATATATGTTGATTTAATCTGACTGCCAGCTTTTTAGCACTTCTTTTTTACTAGAATTCCAATTGATGATCTGTTTTATTTTTTAACCCATGTGTTATATAACGAGGAATTTTCTATATCACCTAACACTGTTTAAGAAATAAACTCTTCTTGTTCCTCATTTATTTCTCAGTTTAATACTTGGTCGAGGTCACTGTTTTTACTGGGCCTTTTCCAGGTGGAACTAACGCTCATTGAAAGGCTCATTTCATAATTTGTTTTGGTAGATGGTATCTGGACGGATGCCCTTCCTGGCACCATCCCTCTTTATTCATTAGGGCTTGGAAAAGATACAAAGCATTGCTGAATTTTATAAATAAGCAATATCTCAGTTTCAATTCAACCTAAGTATTAAACCTGGAAATTCCTAGTATCCTCATATACATGGGACTGGTGCCCATAGCTAAACTGTGCCTACTGATTTATGTGGCGGAATCTACAGATAACTCATATTCATAGGATAACGCGTTTCCTGCAGTGTGCAGGACCTAGCTGCCTGAGGCCAATGGCCCCCAGTTATGCATATGAATTTATGGAGTTGAAACCGAAGAGACAAAGTACTCAGTGCCTTAATCCTGTCCATCATCACATTACCAACGATTTCTGGTATTACACCTGGGCAAGGACAAAATAGTCGATGGTGGATCTAGCCTGTACCTAAAGAGATGTCCACCTACCAGGTGGCAGGTGCTCGTGGACTAAGGTTTGGGCCATAATCCAGGTAGTACCAGCAGTAGGTTGCAGTTAAGAGATGCCATGTAAAGGCTGTAGTCAGACTGTATTTTTCAGTGTTATAAAGTGTCTATAAAAAGTGGAGAAATAGCTACCCTTTTAAAATGTTTTGTTTAAAGAGCAACCTTTCTTACAAGTGGAATTTAAGGCTGTGGATTGACATTAGGCCACTTTTCCTTCCATTCATTTTTATTTGTGTTTACTAATTGACTTTTACTTTTTGAACTCTCCCAGTTGTCTTACATTTTGTGCTGGCAATGACGAGTTGGAGTTTAAAGCTTTCTCTGTAACTCGTAGTATCTTGAAGCGAGTTCCAACCACTCGATGGCGTAAACTCAATCTCTTATTTATTTGCCAGCTATATTAGCGAACCTAAATATCCTGTCTCATTATTAGCCTTATGATCCTGAAAAAGAACGCACGTATCCTGTTTGTCTAAATCATTTCTTAAATTGTATGCCAATTATTTTTAATTTGAATGTCAAAAGTTGAAAAACGTCATGCTTCCATACTAATCATGATCTCAAAACATGAAAAATTCAAAATATAAGTAAATTTTAATTTCAAATCTTGTTTATGAATTGTCTTTTATTGTTATGATAAGTATAATAGCATACAAATAGACAACATATTGTTTATAGGTTATAGTTGGCAAAAAATTTCAGGGAGTGGGGGCGTGGGGTCTATACATAATGCAGAGGGGGCGAAAGGCAAAAAAGTTTAAGAACCACTGGTCTAAATATATTTATATGTTTATCAATTTCAGATATTGTGGATAATCATGACCAAAGCACCACCGTCGGTTGAATATCTCTGGAATGGAACAAAATGAGGTCCTCTCTCGCTGTATGTCTTCAATTATCCTCGTCTAATCTTACAACATCAACTCAGGAAAGTTGGGAGGTTTCCATCTTAATGCACTACTGGGATCTTACCGAAGATGGTGAAGCTTTACTTGCGGCGAAACTATTGCACGATAGAAGTTTGATTGATTGAGTCAGAGGTAACCGAAGAGGGAAAGCAGTCTCCGATCATGTTTCAAGATTCCCATTTTTAATTTACTTTAAGATAACTTATTCTTAACACTGAATGGTTATTAGAACGTTATTCCTCTCCAAGTAGTTGTTGATGTGATTCAAAACTTCAAGGTTACTATGCCTAAACCTTTTAATATTACATCAATGGCGAATGGTCTTTATACTAAGCATCGTTGGTTACGTGACAGTCCAGTGATGGAATTTACAGAGTGAATTCTGACAGAGCTCTTGAATAGTCAAAATTGACACTTTTGATTAAAAAGGCGACTAATCCAGGAGTGACGTACGAGCAATGCTGAATATATTTTCCCTCTCTGATTTTTGCATTTGTAATAAAACTTACGATGTTTGACCTTCTTTCAAGGTGGTACATAAAATTAAGGAATGAAAAACGTCTGTCACCGCTTTTTCCATTTCTAAGAAGGTTGATTACGTATGATTACTTAAAGACGACTGAGCGATTTGTTTTAACGAAATTTATCTCCAAAATTTATGAACGGCCATGAGGCCCGTGAAGCACTTATTCTCTCGAATACAATATATGTTACAAAGCATCAAGAGATCCAGTTGAACACCCAGAACTTTAAAAACAATAGCAGAGGTTAAAGGCCGAAATTTTGGATATTGTCAAAGAAAGACTGAAGTCTTGTGGTTCGTAAGCAATAATTAAGATCTCTCGAAGGCTACGAAACCCTTCAAAGACTGAGTAATCCAACTCCAATCATCCCCACATCTGGGCCTCTTGCAAAATTTAATCGTTTGTTAGAGGTCACAATGCTCACCTTTGGTGAAAATTTTCGCAAAGATTTCTTTTCCTTCTGTAAATCTTCACCTGAAAATCCTTATAAATGTCAAATGACTGCAAGGCCGAGAAGGCTCCAAAGGCAAATCAGCCTGCAAAAGGTGACAAATTAAAGGAAGAGGTGATAAATATAGAATAAATAGGAGGGAACAGAAACTAAAACCGATACACCTGAATTCAGGAGACGCCAACAGAGAGCAGGATATGATTTCAATCCTCAATTAAACATCTGGAGATCAGAAGACTCCACAACTGCACCAGGAAAAGTGCTCCGTATTTTAGTTTCAGCTAAAATAAAACCCTTATCAAAATTAATTGTATTAAACCTGATACTAAGCAACGGCACACTGCTTGCAGCAGCAACCTGCCTAGCGTTGCGAGCAAAAATAGCTAGTTCAGTACAGAAGGGTCCAGCTGATGTTGATCATTATAGTACATTTGATGCAGATATCACAATTACCTTACTTTACATCTATGCCACGCGTCAGCATTAAGAGTTAGCAAGATTATATATATATATATATATATATATATATATATATATATATATATATATATATATATATATATATATATATATATATATATATTTTTTTTTTTTTTGGCATAATCTTGCTAACATGCACACAAAGAAAAATATAAAACATTCAAATAATCAGGCACATATACAAACAAATATACTGAGCCATATATATCTAAATTTATTATAAATATTTAACAATCTTTTTTATGCAAATATCGCTAACATTTTTTCAAACCCTAAAGAAAAATATAAAACTGATTCAATTAATCAGGCATTACTTGCAGACAAACAAACATTCAAAACTCATCTAAATAATTGTTAAAGGCATTTAAAAATCTTCAAAACTGAAGGTAAACAAATGCAAAACATTTTTTAACCCTCAAAACTGAGTGGGAAATGACATCCAAAACTAAGTGGGAAATAATATTCAAAACGAGTAGGAAATAATATTCAAAACTGAGCAGGAAATGATATTCAAAACTGAGCAGGAAATAATATTCAAAACTGAGTGGGAAATAATATTCAAAACTGAGTGGGAAACAATATTCAAAACTGAGTGGGAAACAGTATTCAAAACTGAGTGGGAAATAAATAATATTCAAAACTGAGCAGGAAATAATATTCAAAACTAAGAAGAAAGAGAGAGAGAGAGAGAGAGAGAGAGAGAGAGAGAGAGAGAGAGAGAGAAACACATGAAGTGAAAAATAAAATAATCTAATAAGTTTTTGTCAAAGGCACCAAAAACTTCCTAATCCTTTTAACAACCGGAAAAAATGATTAAAACTTTTTCATCCAAAATATTACGGTCCCTGGAGCTTTGCTTTTCGTATCACCCTGGAAAAAAAGTAAAAGAGAGAGCTTAGAGAAAAGCCGGTAAGGAACAACAGAGAATACAAACAGAAGAACGGAGGACAAAAAACAGAAGTGAAAGGTTCTAGTTAAAAACAGAGGAGAGGAAGGTCTTGTCTGGGACGAGTCAGCAGAATTGGGATACTCTGTTTATTTTTTTTCTGTTATTTTCTATTACTAAGTTTCTTTATTTCCGTAAAGAAAAAACGGTCATTCTCTCAATTGTTATATTTATCATTAATAAAAATTGACATTCATTTTCAATGTCTCTCTTCTTCGTGACTTTCAGGTTGAAAACTGAGTATGAATGTGTTTATCACTGAAATGTAAGTCTTTCTCTAAACTCCTAGTTATGTATATGTTTATAATACTAATAAAAATGCTGAAGACTTTATCGTTCAGTAAGTGTTCAACAGAGAAAGAGTGAATCTTACACTGCAATCGTAGTCAGTAACAATGTAATACTGAAAGTGCATTCTTACCATTTATAAATACAAAAATGCACATGGAATGCATGCCTGCGCTTACTGCCAGGCAACGTCTTGGTGCTTTCAGTGTTCCTGGAGCGTGGAAAGGCATCAGGCACCAATAAGCATAGAAGGTCTTTCCCGCCTAAATAGCCATGGAATTAGTTCTCAATTTAGGCTGTGTCAGAAACGTAAAGGGAAGAAGAAGATCTTTGTTTACTTGGGAGGGAGTAACGGGCGAGAGAGAGTCAGGAGGTAGACAGGGACTAAGAAGAATGAATTTCTGAACTTAGCGAGTCCTGTTTTGGACGTAAGCCTTCTCTGGGATTGGTTCCTTGAGGAGGACATTTTCATTACTCCCGAGCGAGCAACATTTCGGCTCTATGGAGGCAGACAAAACGCTGACTCTCACTTACAGCAACACAAATATGTGTCGCGATGTTAATAGTAAAACATCTAGTAGTAAAAGCTTTAGATTAAAAGGAAACTATGAATTAGTATAGAATGTGCAATCAATATATAGAATAGAGATTTACAGTTCATGTTATTTCCTGTAAAATATTTAATCAGTTCTAAGCTGGAACACTATATGCCTTGCACCTTAGATAATTATCTCCTATAGAGTTCTTTGAGCCATCAATATAGCTAATAAACCTAATTATCTTAGATAGTTATGGAGGACAAAAGGCAATTTTTATAAAAAGTGTAAACAGGGAAGCGTTAATTAAGGGTTGTTTATACTGAAGACGGGGTGTTAGTATTTTGACAAAATTTTTTCTTGATTTCCATTGTTCCAAATACTTTGTTCAAAGAATCGAGAGAAGATGAACATAATAAAACTTATCTTTTCACATTCCGAAGATCATTAGAAAGTATTATTTAATGGGACGGTTTAATGAAATGCCCTTAAAAACCTCAGTAAAAGTTGTGAAATAAAAAAAATAAAACCAACTGGAAAAACCTCTATAATAATGGTATGGAAAGACTAGAAATGCAAGGAAATCCCAAGAAAACTTGAAAGGATACATTAATAACAAATCTGTAAGAAATTTTCGACAAACTTTGGCAGACGGATTCGGTCGCGAGTGAAGATGAATGAATGAAATGATCTGTACCTTGGAATTAAGTCATATTGTAGCTCTCCTACTAAAGGGAATGAATATAATGTCTATATATATACTGTATATATATACATTATATATATAATATATATATAATATATATATATATCTATATATACTGTATATATATATATATATATATATATATATATATATATATATATATATATATATATATATATATACAGTTATATATATATATATATATATATATATATATATATATATATATATATATATATATATATATATATATATATATATATATATGTGTGTGTGTGTGTGTGTGTGTGTGTGTGTGTGTGTTTTCTCAGAGAGAGAGAGAGAGAGAGAGAGAGAGAGAGAGAGCATATGAAGTGAAAATAAAAAAAACCCAGTAAACTTTCGTCAAAAAGCGCCAAAAACTTCCTAATGCTTCTAACTGTCAAAAAAATGTTAAAACTTTTTCATTAAAAAAAAATACGATCCCGGGAGCTTTGCTTTTCATATCACCCTGAAAAAAAGTAAAAGAGAGAGTTTAGAGAAAAGCCGGTAAGGAACAAAGAGGAATACAAACAGAAGAACGGATTACAGAAAACGGAAGTGAAAGGTTCTTGTTAAAAATCGAGGCGCGGAAAGGTCCTGTCTGGGACGAGTCGGCAGCAAGCTGGCTGGTGGAGGGAGAAGTGCCGAGTAAAATAGGATTATCTCTTTATTTCTCTTTTTATTTTCTTTATTACTAAGTTTCTGTGCCTCTACTACTACAAAGTAGTTAACCGTTCAGATCTCATATTTATCAATGTTAAATTAACGTAAATTATACTGTTTCTCTCTCTTCTTCATGACCGCAGAGTAGAAAAACTGAGTATGAATTCTGTAACTGTAATGTAAGCCTTACTTTGAAATATTTATATATTTCTTCCTAATACTGAGAAAAATTCAGTAAGTGTAAAATCGAGAACGAGCAATTCTTACTCTGCATCGTAGTCTGTAATGATGTAATACTGAAAATAGCTTTTAACATTTACAAAGACGAGAAAGAATGAACATGGAATGCATGTCTGCGCTTACTGTCAGGCGACGTCTCGGTGCTTTCAGTGTTCCTGGAGCTTGGAAAGGCATCACGCACCAATGAAGATCTCCAAGAAGATCTTTCCCGCTTAAATAGCAGTGAAATTAGTTCGCACTCTGGGTTGCGTCAGAAACATAAAAGGAAGAAGATCTTTGTTTACTTCGGAGGGCATAATGGGCGAGAGGGAATAAAGAGGGACTAAGAAGAATGAATTTCTGAGCGTAGCGAGTCCTGTTCTGGCAGTAAGTCTTCCCTGCGATTGGTTCCTTGAGGACGACGTATTCATTGCTCCCGAGTGAGCAACATTTCGGCTCTATGGAGGCAGACAAAACGCTGACTTTGACTTGCTGCAACACCAATATCTGTCACGACAATAATATTTAAGGAGCTGATATGAAAATCTTTAGATTGAAAGACAACTCTGAACTCAAATAAACTGTGCAGCCAATAACTAGAATATGAATATGTTGAGTGTAGATGAACTTGTTGTATCTATTATTTTAAAACCTTTTTCCAATTTCCTATTTCTTTTCTTATTCTCACGGGTACATCTTCCAAGTTAAAGGGGAAAATTGCCTTTATGTCCTGTCTTTTATTAACTTCTACCAACAAGTGGAACAATATTATTCAGAAACGATTTTTATCGTTTCCTTCAGGGATTTACCCTTCAAAGTAACAGCTAGAATAAGAAACTATGGAATGACGCCTGAAAATATTAGACGTCATATCTCCACTAGCATTCAGTGAGAATTTTCTGTTCCCTCACCACACATAAACACAAACACCCACATACACATGTATATATGAGTGTTATATATATATATATATATATATATATATATATATATATATATATATATATATATATATATATATATATATATATATATATATATATATATATATATATATATATATATATATATATATATATATATATACTCGTATGCATATATATATATATATATATATACACACTCTGTCTGTATACATGTTAATATAGCTTGATATGTGTGTTTGCTCAGAGAGAGAGAGAGAGAGAGAGAGAGAGAGAGAGAGAGAGAGAGAGAGAGAGAGAGAGAGAGAGAGAATTTAAAGTGAAAAACTGAACAATTTAATAAGTTTTTGTCAAAAGGCACCAAAAAACTTCCTAATCCCTTTAACGGCCGGAAAAAAATTACTACAACTTTTCCATTCGAAATACTAAGGTCCCGGGAGCTTTGCTTTTCATATCACCCTGAAAAAAGAGATAAAAAGAGAGAGCTTAGAGCCAGTAAGGAACAAAGAGGAATACAAACAAGTGAACGGATGACAGAAAACAGAAGAGAAAGTTTCTTGTCCAAAATGGAGGCTAAAAACGGTCTTGTCTGGGCCAAGTCAGCACCAAGCTGGCGTGGTGGGGGGCGAGATGTGCCACGTAAAGTATTATTCTTTCTTTATTTCTATTTTTATTATTTTTTATTACTGTGTTTCGGTGTCTCTGTAACTACAGAACGGTCCTTCTTACAGTTCTTATAGCTAATATTAATGAGATGACTGTAATATTCTCTATCTCACTTCCTCATAATCTCCAAGTCGAAAAACTGAGCATGAATAATTTTGTAACTGAAATGTCAAGTCTTTCACCGAACTCATATTTATGTATTTCTTCATAATGCTGAGAAGAATACTGAGGAATTTATTATCTAGAAGTGAAAAAAACAAAGAGCAGGAATAAATCTTGAACTGCACCGTAGTCTGTAATAATGTAATACTGAAAATAACTGTTATAATACTTATAAAGACCAAAATGAAAATGGAACGTATTTCTGCGCTGACTGTCAAGCAACATCTTGGTGCTTTCAGTGTTCCTGGAGCGTGAAAAGAGAAGGAAGGATTCTGTCCAGGAAGAGGATTCTTTCGACCAGTAAAATCATAAAAACAGAAAAACAGGTTAACCCTGACGAATTTAAACCGCTTTAATGATCAGGAGCGTCTTGAGGTGTGTCTCCCTGTCTCTCTGTATTGTTTCGTGAAAGTTAGCATTGAGGGCTGTGAAGCAGTGGTACTTCTAGCAGCTCCAAGGCATCATGCCCTAATAAAAATTCCTAAGAAGATCTTTTCTGGTTAAGTAGCAGTGAAATTAGTTCGCACTTTGGGTTGAGTCAGAAGCAAACGGAAGAAGAAGAGTAACGGGCGAGAGGGATTAAGAAGGGAGACAGGGACAAAGAATAATGACTCTCTGAACGCAGCGAGTCCTGTTCTGGCAGTATAAGTCTTCCCTGCGATTGGTTCCTTGAGGAGGGCGAATTTATTACTCCCGAGGGAGCAACGCTTCGGCTCTATGGGGGCAGGCAAAACTTTGATTCTAACTCACGCAACACCGATATGTCGCGACAAAAACAATAGAGGAGCTGATACGAAACGCTGATATGATGTAAGCTGCGCAGTCATTATACAGAATATGAACTTGCTGCGCATGTTTGCTCCTTTAAAACATTAAATCATTGGTGAGCTGGGACACTATATATGCCTCACTTTAGGTCATTATCTCCTATACTGTTCTGAACGCCGTCATTGTAGCTCATAAACTTAATTATGTCAAGTGGGTGTGGATGATAAAATGCTTTTTTGCAAGATTCTTTTTCTTAGTTTGCATTATTCTAATTACTTTGTAAAAGGAATCTGGAGAATTTGAACTTAATCGTTAAAATAACTGTAGTTGTTTTGTCCGTGGATTATTATAAGATATACGATATACCTCGTCAGTTAAATGAGAAATCATAGAAAAATTCTCATAAAAAAAATTGGTTACTAGATAAAAATTTTAAAACTTATAAAAATCTCTCCTAAAAACATATGGACGAACGATAATTCTGCAGAAATCAAAGGAAAAGTAAAAAAAAAAAAAAATGGAGAAGAAGCATTTGCCTATCTTCCACTGTCTTCGATCGCGAACGAGGATGAATGAATAAAAAGATTTCTACCCTGGAATTAAGTGTCACTGTAGCTTTCCCACTGATGAATCCATATCTATACACACACACATATATGTATATATATTCATATATATATATTATTATATATTATTATATATATATATATATATATATATATATATATATATATATATATATATATATAAATATATGTAAATATATATACAAACAATATATAAGTATAATATGTGTGTGTGTGTGTGTGTGTGTGTGTAAATATACATTCATTGTACTTAGTAGGCAAGCTACAATGACACTTAATTCCAGGATATAAATCTGTTTATTCATTCATCTTCGTTCGCTACCGAAGGCATCTGTCTAAATTAGGCAAATGTTTCTTTTCCATTTTTTTTTTTTACTTTTCTTTTGATTTTGCAGAATTATCTTTCGTCCATATGTTTTTAGTAGAGATTTTTATAGGTTTCAAAATTTTTATCCAATTACCAATTTTTTATGAGAATTTTTCTGTGCTTTCTCATTTAACCGACGACCTATATATCATAATAATCCACGAACAAAATAGTTATTTTAATGATTATGTTCAAATTCTCCGGATTCCTTTTACAAAGTAATTAGAATAATATAAACTAAGAAAAAGAATTTTTCAAAAAAGCATTTATCATCCATATATTTATACAATATATATATGTATACATATATATATATATATATATATATATATATATATATATATATATATATATATATATATATATATATATATATATATACACACACACACACACATATATATATATATATATATATATATATATATATATATATATATATATATATATATATATATATATATATATATATATATGTATGTATATATTTTACAAAATTTAGGCATAAAATCATCACTTGACGAATGATGACATAACAAACAGCTTTGACTTCACTTCCGTGAAAGTTGCCTTTTATTAGCCATAGGAAACTAAAGGCAAAATATTTTTTACCAAATTTATTTTATAAAATATACTTATGCTTACTCACACGAACAATCACCAAAGCTTAAAATCATATAAGGAACGCCTGAGTAATATGAATGGCATATCCCAAAGTAAGAGAAAGTCATTATTGGAACAGGAGTGAAAAAAAAAAAATTAAAAAGTCGAGTAAAACATTGCGACGGGAAATTATGACTGACTTTTCTATTCTCAATAGCAAACGCCCACAAAGGATAAGCTTACAAAGCCAGTGGCTGTCACAGGTAATATTAATCTCTTTGAAGGTTTTTCTATATATATATATATATATATATATATATATATATATATATATATATATATATATATATATATATATATATATATATATATATATGTATGTTTACAGGCAGAGAGTGAAACCGGGCATTTTGCAAACTGCCTGAAATTTCAGGCAGATAGCGAAATGCACTTAGGGACGTTTGATCCGCGCAGGGGCTAGTACTAAACACGGCGAAACAGTGACTTACCTACACTGTTTCGCCATGTTTGGTACTAGCCCCTTGAGGATCAAATGTCTCTAAGTGCATTTCGCTATCTGCCTGAAATTTCAGGCAGTTCATGAAATGCCTGGTTTTGCTATCTGCCTGTAACCTATATACATACATACATATATATATATATATATATATATATATATATATATATATATATATATATATATATATATATATATATATATATATATATATATATGTGTGTGTGTGTGTGTGTGTGTGTGTGTGTGTGTGTGTATGTATATGTTATATATAAACAAATATATATACACAAACACACATACACACACACACACACACACACACATATATATATATATATATATATATATATATATATATATATATATATATATATATATATATATATATAAAAAGTGAATGTATGTTTGTTTGGACACTGTAGAAATCCGAACCACTTGACAGACCCAGACAAAATTTTGCTCATGGCCTGTATGTAATCCCAGAAAAGCTTATAACTCAAAATCAAACCCCTACCCCATGATGAACATACAAACACAGACAAAACAAATGCAATTTTCGTTATTACCGGTGCTGTCCATCTTTTTTCAGTAACGTTATGGGAGTCACCAGTAGCTTGGGCGGAAATCTACCACCTTTTCTGTTAGTGACGTCATGAAACTCCTCCTACTGCAAACCCTATAGTACATCCAAAAAATTAAACAGATGTGTTTGACTGTAATAGAATTAGTTTCATTCAGCCATAAAACAAGATAAAAAATCAACATTGAACACCTGTATCGATAAACGAAGTGAGTGTAGTTGGGATGGAGGTTTCGAGAACGACACACCCAATGGTTTTGGGTTCTCCATTTTTCTGTTAGACTGGTTGCCTCTAGTCGGGGCGTGGTTTGTATGGGATCTGGATGGTAGGGGAGACCAGTGTCAACACGATGAGGAACAGTTCTAGAAAATATCCCGTGTATACATAATGTAACCACGAAGAATTTGAGAAATCTGAGGAAGAATGAAGTGAGTAGTAACAAATAGAGTAAACACTAAATCTAGGAGAAGAAAATGAAGGGAATGGGAGAAAAAAAAGTCAAGGTTTAGTGATGATGTTTTTCTACTACACTATATCGAACGCTTCTTAATGGGTGCAGCCACCTTTGGAAAATGTGGGCTAATTGCTCACTATCCTTAACTGTCTTCAGAGAATTTCAGGTCAAACAAGAAGCCTTTCAAAGTCATTCTTTACATGTTTATCGAACGTAATGCGGTAAATTCTCACAAACACAAACAGAAAAAACACAAACAATTAGATGATCACACACTGTCAAAGTAAGTTTACCATTTCAATTTCAACTACTAGGCCTAATGATCGCACTTCCATTTTTTCCTTGAGTTTCTGAAGTTTCGTATGGTACCGAGTCAGCAGTACGTTCAACCACAAAGAATTCGTGCATTTTGATGAAGTTAGATGCCTGCGTGACTCTCCTCTGATTTGTATTGTAGAAATACAATAGTTTTCATTTACTGTCTTTGTTCAGTGGAGATGCCTTTTGGTCTCTACTAATACAGGAACGCAACTTTGCCTCCCCTGTATCTCCCCGTCACCCTCGCCTCCCATTCCCCCTTCCCCCATTTTACCCTTCCATCCCATACACCTTCCCTCCTTCCTATCCCCTCCCTTTTCCCTACCCTTTCACCTTCCCCCTCCCCCTCTCCCTTCTCCCTGCTTTCCCCTTCCCTCTCCCCTTTCCCTCCCTTTTCCCCTCCCCCTAACTGTAGACTGTCATTTAGAGTTTTCCTGGGCAGTGCCAGGTTGGTTGGTCAATATATATACATATATATATATATATATATATAAATATATATATATATATATATATATATATATATATATATATATATATATATATATATATATATATATCGCTATTCATTTTTTTAGTAGGAAAGTTACAATATGACGTAGATTCACTGTAGAAATCTTTTCGTT
>NC_089743.1:86639970-86654970 GCF_040412425.1 Macrobrachium rosenbergii | reverse complement strand
GGGTTTCTTTGTAATTCAGTTGGCATTTTTGGGAAGTGAATAATTCGATTTTTTATATTTTTCATCCCAGTTTTGAAGGAATAGCATCTGGTTGAAATAGGCTGCTATAATCCACATCTCTTCATTTCATGTAAAGATTCTTTTTTCCGTGCCAGGTGTGCATAATTACTCGAGGTTGACTGACAAGGAAATAATTCACACATTTCAGAGCGCCTTTATAATATATGACTAGATATACCTTAGAAGAGAAACTAATGACAACGAGTTTTTTCGCGCCATGTTTGTTCAAAGCGACAAGTGCTGAAAAGAAATTAATTTGAATACACGACTTCCTTTGATTTCAGAGAGAGAGAGAGAGAGAGAGAGAGAGAGAGAGAGAGAGAGAGAGAGGAAGAGAGAGAGAGAGAAGAGAGTCTGTAAATTTTATCCTTATGAATGCCTATATTCTAGATAAACTGAAATATTATGGGAAGGTAAAAGACTTCCCTTAGATTCTCCTAATGAAGTTCGACGTCGCATTTGTCTAGTAAAGAATGGCTTCAAAAAATCGTCGTTTTTACAGGTACCTTGAAACAACAGTAACTTGAATAAGAAAGAGCTTTCATGGATAAATGCATTTATCTCGTTAACACAAATACGAAACTACATTATTTTCCTGCCAGAGTTAAGTAATGGGCTAGATTTGAGTAACTAAGATTAAAAGAAAATAAAACTGAATTCATGTCGCTGGGAAAGAAAACCAATTTAAGAAGCCAGGTGATATTTGGCTAAAGATATATGTAATCGAGTTATGATCACTGACAAAAGTCCGTGACTTAGGTGAGGTGCTGGGCTGTAATTTGTATCTAAGTACTCAAATCAATAATACTGTGAAAGCCACTAGTCATAAACCTAAAAATATTACTATTAACTTACAGATTATCTCAGGAGTGTTCTACAAGAAAACCTGTTACTAATTGTATCATCAACAGAGTGGATTATTGCATCTCTATCATAATCTTCTAAAGATACAACTTATGAAGATTCGAAGTACATTTAATCGAGCAGCGAGGTTAATAAAAGGTGCTTCCCCTAGGAATAGGACTGCCCCTGTACTGGAGCAACGCTGGGTCTTATCAGAGCTAGAATAATGTTTAAAATATGTGTAATGAATCATCAGACCATCAAGACTGGGGCCCCAAAATTCTTAAAAGACTTTTCGTACATTGTACAGCCAACGGGCGGAGTCACAGTAGGATAAGCAACGAATGGTTTAAAGTTTTTCTTCGAATGTTGGTTCTGAAGCCTTCAAATATGCGCCCCATTACTGTAAAATACTCGTTATATCAGGAGAACTCAAATGATCAAGTCAGTCAAGACAAAATTGACTTTTAGAGTAATGAGTGTGGATTTGACAATTAATATGAAATACAAATAATTCTCTGAATATCACTGCAAGGCTGTGTATATGATTGTGTAAGTGTAACTGTGACAGTAACAGTGTTGTCATATGATTTGCATTTAACCTAACAACGCGTAAATCTATATAAAATAAGTATTTCATCATTACCTCAATGAGTTTTCTTTTGTCCACAGTAACGCCGGCTGTGTAGATATCTGTTGATATCACAAATTAAAATCTGTCCATCTTCGTGCCTTTTGTATACAGTATTGTGAAATCTTTGTTAATGCTGTTTGCCTAAATGTTTTACAGTGGGATAAAATTTAGATTTAGTTACTACCCTTTAATTTATAAAGCATATTCTGCTAATTCACAGGTAAGTATGGTAATCTGCATAAACTGTGTGGAGAGTATTGGCTTCAATCGAAAGCAGTAATAGGAATATGCTCTCCTATGTCCTAATCTAGGAACAAGAAGAGAATAATGAGAGACCTTGGATCATGCAAATTTAATGATTATATAGAGTTAGGCCTAAAGTTAAGAACAATTAACCAGAAAAATGAAAAGTACTTGAGAGACATACAAAATCTGGAAAAAAACAGAAGTGAAAGGAGAAGTCAATGCAGAGTCAACTCAGAATATCTATAAGAAAGTTGAGGAAAGCATGAAAGAATAAACTTGTTATAATAGCACAGAAAAAACAGCGCTCATTAGAACTAGACTGAGCGCGCTAGAACTAAAAGACAGGAAAACATTAATGGGGGAAGTAAACTAAATTGATGCATTATGAGTAGGTAAACAGAAATTTGGACCATATTTTGCCTTAGTGCCAGCACACAATATCAAGAGCAGACGTAGCTTAATGTAGCTCCAATATCGGGGAGATAAAGCGAAACTAATAGCTAATACGTTAGCCTACTTCTAACAAGGAGGACGTTGAACATTAAAGAGAAATTCGCCAAAAGCAAAACGTACCACAAAGCAATTAAATTTCGACGTGCACAATCAAAGTCAAAGAACGAGCAGTGAAACCGTTGCAAAGGCAAACCACTTCCACTACTACTACTACTTTTGAAACAATCCACTTTTCATTAACAATACAAAGCTCGACGATCTAAAGGCGTTGATTCTATTTCACACTCATTAACACTACAGACTATTCATTAGTCCACTATGAACTGTTATAAAATCAAAATTCTGAAGGATCTTTGCAAGATGTTATAGGATAGACTAGTTTACTTAATTCGTAAAATGAATGCTTTTCTGTTTTAATTACCGAGATATTCATAATTTCTCATGTAATACTGAATTGAATTATCACACAAATAAATGCCAGAATCGAAACCAGTGTGAGAAAGTATAGCTTGTGCACATACACGATTTCAACTACTGACAATATTAATTTTAGCAAAGGAATCCATTTCATGAAATTCTGGTTCCACTGTCTTCCCTGTTAACACATCTGGATTGTGGACAGAATATCTGAGCTGTTTTAAAGTTATTAGGCCTACGAGAAACTTGTACACAAGAGCTGTACTTTACCTTCTCAGTCCTTCCAGTTGAATTTCTTTAGTATAGAAGTATCGAAGTACTGTACATACAATAGTTTCAAGTGATTTTGCTCTTAACCTCTTCATCAAACAAGCGTTCCATTTCCTGAAAAAATAAAACAGTGAAAAAGAGTCAGTTAAGAAAAAAACAGTAGAAAAACAAATGTCAAAATTGGTACATAATCTAAGCGAGTAAGAGAATCCCAGAGTTGTGTGAAAGATGAAACAAATTTTTATTACTTGTATCAGTCAAGACAATTATCGATAACAGGACAATGGAAAATTATGGAAAAGGAGGATGTGAATATTCATCGAGCGAAAAGAACCCAGTAGGATATATCTGTGGATAACTGACAAGCGTTACGAGGAAATGAGGAAACCATCAGTGTTTGCTTCGTTAGCATTTTACTGGATGTGTCCTTCCTCCTTGGAAGCTCTTGAACAATGGCTGAGGTGAGCCAGCCATTAGCAGATCAGATGTCAAAGGGGTTGGAATGATTCTAAGATAGGGAGAGAGAGAGAGAGAGAGAGAAGAAGAGAGAGTTACTCATCTTACCATGCCTCTGTATCTCCTTGGCTTACGTAACTTGATAAAGAGCCGGAATGGACAATTACTGTGCTGTTTATGCGAAATAATGATTAATTCCACGAGCTCCCTTGCAATGACATTTTTTCTCTTTTGAGAAACTTTCATTTCGGTGTAATATTGTGCTTAGCGTTGGACACGTCTCTCCGTCCGACCATGGCTTGAAGCTTCGCAGAGGACACAAGGAATTCAATTTAATTTCTTACTGGAATCTTCATTTTATCCAGAATCAGTTATTAAAGAAACCAAGTTGTTACGAACCCCGTAGTGAAGTAGTGCCGTCAGTGTACCTCACACTGTGCACTGTAGGCATTACTTAAGGTTTTTTAAAAAGCCCCTTTCATTCCTATTACTATACCTCCATTCATAGTCTCTTTCTTCCATCTTGACTTTTCAATATCTCTTAATAATTGTTTCATAGTGCAACTGCGAGGTTTTCCTCCTGTTACACCTTTAATAAGTTTTTACTCTCAATTTCCTCTTCAGCGCTGAAAGATCTCGTGGGCCCCAGTACTCGGCCTTTGGCATAAATTTTATATTCCATTTCAAGTTCTTACGAAGCCAGCGTAGCACCTTATATAATTTCACAGGATTTGTAAATGTTATCTTTTTTCGCGTATAAAAATAAAATATTTCCATGTATGTAAAAGACGTCTGAGCGAAGCATCAGAGAAGCGAGTTTTCCATTCGTCTTCTCGTTTCGATTTCCGACGGAAAAGGGGTCGGGTTCAGGGAGCCTTGACGATGCAGGATTTGATCTCAAGGTATTCGAAATTCGCTCACAGGGAACAAATTTGTTCTTTTTTTTTATATTTCAGTCTGAGGGATTTTTTTTTATCTTCAACGCTGTCCAGCCTGCGGTTTAAATTCAACGGTGTACTGTTTTCATTTTACCGTAAATTCAGGTGATTTTTATTCCGCGGTAAATATTTGATCTTATTTATCAAAATTTTCTTCTTATATTTTGTAACTCGACTTAGTTCTAGTTCGAATGAGAGAGAAGAGAGAGAGAGAGAGAGAGAGAGAGAGAGAGAGAGAGAGAGAGAGAGAATACGATAATTTGAAGAAACAGCTGGAAGGGTGAAACACTCCCACCAGATTTTGTGATTAATGTTCTCATCTGTATCTTCAGTACAATTTGAATCTTTTACGCGAGAGGGGTAAAATTCCCCCCAGCCCCCACCAAAAAAAGAAAGACTACCCAAATCGAGTTGTTGCACAGAAAAAAAAACCCTGCACATGAAACGATATGTCTTAGTGAATTTTGATTTTAATGTTTTTCCTTTTTTTGTGACTGGGGTGGGCGGGCTTTAGAGGTCAAGAATATTTGGAAGTTTTGGTTAAAAGAAAACTAAGTTTTACACATAAATTCTATACCACTTGCACTATCCCGAACTGTTTTCATTAGGGCAATGCAAGTGTGAATTTTTGTCGGGATTTCAATGTAATTTTATCACTGAGTAATTCAATTTGGCCGACTTTGAGGTTTTTGTTTTATTAAGAAGAGTTACAATTTTCAGGCTGAAGTATTTTCTTACAAAAACCAGCTTCTGCATTTAACAAACTACCTTTAAATAGATCCTCCTCACTTGATATTTACCAGCAAAGAGATGTCAAAAGCACCGATGTTAAATTAATCTAAGTTTCGGGTTCGACATTTAAAGCAATTGTTGGCCCTATGTTTATAAAAGGAAATGTTGGCCAACGGTTGGTAGTGTTCTAAAAAAAAAGCACTCTTGCTATCTAAATGACTTATTACACTGATTTATCAAATTATTTAATTATTTTTCGAGCCTGCTGGAGTGAATCCTACTGTTATAAGAAGCACTATCGGGACGAAATGAAACCAGATACCTGTCCGCGTCGTCACATGAGCGGAGGAGGCGAATGTCGTCTTGTGTCATTTCTAAAAATAGGAAAATGTCATCCTTGATGTGTATTCAATCCTTCCTCGAGGAAGAACATGTGAGACAGAGAAAAATTCCCACCATTGTGCCGTCCATCTTCCGAATCGACATTTTACTTGGTACCTGTTCCTGCTCATATTCTTCAAACAGAACTCATTTTCGAGACGGCGGAGGCAGTTCGCTTCCTCTTCTAAATTTCGGGGATAGGCTGCCAACAATTATTATTAAAAATTGTAAAAATAGGTACTACAGTGAGCATGAAATTTATTGTAAATAAAACAAAGGCAGAACTAAAGAGCGTTACATCTGTAGGAAATTCATTTATATTTAGATAAGAAGAGGCGAGAGACACCTGTAGTTTGAAATGGCAAAACTGATTCGCTGGTTGGTTTACATAAAGCTTTGAATCAGCACAGGCCCTTAATCTCAGGTGGCGCCTGAGTAGGGTAGCCTACTGAAGGGGATAAGAGTGGTTGATATGGATCTCAAGACTCTGGTAAAAAGTAAGTATAGCTTAGTTTTACCAGACCACTGAGCTGATTAACAGCTCTCCCAGGGCTGGCCCGAAGGATTAGACTTATTTTACTTCTGGTAACCAGCTAAGACCAACACAGAGCGTCGAAAGTCTAAATCCTAAACAAGAAACAGGACAGAGATAAGATCATTTGCTACATGGATTTCTCTAGGCAGAACGGATGTCTGGTATAACATCACAAAATTATTTTGTAATACCGAGCTGAAATCTTGCCCAAAATTTAGTTTTCGTCAATATTACAGATAAGATGAAAGCCATTTCTCTTTATGAGTCATAGCCAAGATAGTTTTTTTTTCATAAATAAAATATACAAAATTCCACTTTGGAACCAAACCTCCAGCCAGTCCTGAACAGTATTGATAAGACGACTAGGATCTAGAATTATCATAAGGATTATGTTAAGGAAACTACCATGGCGCATGCTTGACAGCGCTCTAGTATAATTGGCAGTTGCTACGGGAAATCTTCGCCAGTTATTAACGGTAACAATATCGCTAATAATGTCAAGAAGTCTTACACAGCACTTGGAACCAAATACCCAGCCCCACTTGAACTCTACTGATAGGACGATATGTTAAGAAAACTCGAAGAATAATCCACAAACTACCATGACGACTTAGCATAGAACATATCTAACAGTGCTCTAGTATAATTAACAGCAAATACATGAATTCTACGCCACTTATCTACAACAATATATCATTAATAATGCCCAGAGGTCTTACACAATAGCTAACATAGCTCCAGAATAGAAAAATCGACGCCGATATGAAAGAATTTTCGTCTGAGATTTCCACGACTCACCTACACTTCCAATCATAGTTCATAGATTTACGATAGGTAAAAGGCTGCATTTAATGGTGTATTTACCAAGAAAACGCCAGCTTGAGGAATGAGACACGATCACAAGTGCTTGGACGAGAGGATCCCAATACAAATTGATCTCTGTGCTCTTTTTTTTTTTATACATTCAGTTAAGGGAAGAAGTTGCTTAGCTGGCCAATAATAGAGAGGACGACAATCCGTAACCATTTGTGGGATATAAAAATGTTTTTTGCCTTCTGATCTCTCTCTCTGTCCATTTTCCTGTATCACACATGAACGTTTATGTGAATATTTTTCTTCTATTCGTAAAATAGTTACCTATTTGCACGTGAGCTTGGTGGGAATATGAAGACAAGAAATGGTCAACATGAACACAACTACTGAGAGAAAATTTCCACAATCCCTTAATTCTGGCCAAACAATTTTGGACATGAGTATTGAGAAGTTCTTCATTGGTTGGGTCGATATCGTACTCGCCTAGCACTCTCCGAGCCCCGCGTTCGATTCTCCGGTCAGCCAATGAAGAATTAGAGGAATTCATTTCTGGTGTTAGAAATTCATTTCTCGCTATGATGTGGTTCGGATTCCACAATAAGCTGTAGGCCCCTTTGCTCGGTAACCAATTGGTTCTTAGCCACGTAAAATAAGTCTAATCCTTCGGGCCAGTCCTAGGAGAGCTGTTAATCAGTTCAGTGGTCTGGTTAAAATGAGGTATACTTATGAGTACTGAGCAGCAGAAAAGCAATGCACAGTCAGTGAAAGCTGGAGGAATTAATGAGAAAGTCATAGGAGCAGTCTCCTTGGCTTTGAGGATACTGGAGAAAGTGATGAAATAGGTAACGATTCACAAGACTATGTACACATCGGAAAAAGATTGATTGATTGATTTTGAGGAAAATTAAGGTGTCAAAGCAAGCACTAGGGCATTTCCGGTCATTCAGCACTTAAGACAGTGAAAAGAGGGAGTTGGAGTGGTTGGACAGCAAAATAAAGATATCCAAATCATGAGGAAGATAAAGTACAAGGATCTAAAGGTTAAACTGTGAGATAACCCAACAGCTGAAGTAAGAATTATTAGTTAGAGAGGCTAGACAACAAAACTGAAGAAAGGATAAAAAGAGAATGCAGCAAGGAAACGAAGGGACGATGCACACACCTGTTGGTAACGCCTACAGTACACCACGTGAGGTGCAGTGATGGCACTAATACGGGAATCGAAGTCAGAATATAGGGTCACAGTGATAGGCAGTTGTTAAACAAAACAAGATTAAACTGTATTGAAAAGCGCGTTTGGAGAGTTTCTGAAATTCTTAAAATGAATGAATCAGTTCATGAAAATCGTTCTAAATGCTCACGACAGTTTGTCCCACTTGAAATCTTTTTATTTACATTATTAATGGGGAAATAAAAATGGCATTCACGCTATGCCGTCGTGATAATTTACGAACAATTTTAATGGCACCCGTTTTCTATGCTCACTGGGTTAACGGGATACTATTTTTGGTCGGTGAACAATACAAATTGGTACGTTTTTTAAATAAACAAAAAAAAACTTTTCTTCTTTTACGCTGTGAACATTAACTATTTAACATGCATACATTCCATTAACTTTCTGATGATGTATTTCTCACTCGAAGTGAGCAATTACAGGCAGAATTTATCACTACAGATAATATGCTTCGAGTTTGTTTATTAAGACCTTTTAATGTTGGATTAATAATTTTCACCTGGTCCTGTTTTTGCCAGGAGGGAATGTTTACTCTTACGAGTCACATCAATAAGTTTTGGTGAGTATAGCAATTAGCGTAGTTGACACATTCGCTGAATTGTTAGTTTTTTCCGGACCAAAATTTATTACTGGTAAATAGTATATATATATATATATATATATATATATATATATATATATATATATATATATATATATATATATATATATATATATTTATAGAAACAGTATATACATGAAGTGTATATAATTATATATATACACACACACACACATATATATATATATATATATATATATATATATATATATATATATATATATATATATATATATATATATATATATATATATATATATATATATATATATATATATATATATATCCATCCAGTTGTGCAACTTTCAGAGAAATAAAGCCAATGTTTCACATAACTGAAAATCTGGGAAAGAATAATGGATCAAGAGCCCTCAGCTGCACAACAGGGACAAAAACCCAACAACCAGAAAATCGATGGAGACGTCAGGACAGCCTCACGCTGTCATCAAGAAGCCTCTCGTGGTCGCACGACTACTCATGGTTTCTTGCCTCCAGACGTGTCTAATTTGTTGCTCAAAAAACTCGACCAACGTCGACCAAAAATGCAGCGTTTTGCCTACCAGACCCGACTGACGAAAGATGCAGCTCACCGACGAGATCAAAACAAAAACTTGAAGGTATGAGGCAGCAATCAAGGGAACGAGCGGACAAAGTTCCCGCAAAAACCATCATTTATTCCCACCATATCTTCGCGATCCTCCAATGGAACCCCGCCAGCCAAAACAGAGCTGCCCTGTCATGTAGTCCCATTGTAAACCTGAGTCGTTTGCGGGTGTTTAGCATAAACGGGGGTCATGACGACGGCAGATGAGAGGGGAAAACAACAAACAATAAATGAGCTTAAAATTAATTTATTTACAATATTTACAAGTGAGTCAGGTCTGGTAAAAGATAAAAACCATAAATACAAAATAAGCCAAAAGGGTTAAACAAAGTGAGTTGTAGCTTAAACAAAAAACGGCAAAAATAAACAACCAGGCAGTAAACATAGTCCTCCATCGGGGCACCAAGGTTCAGCTGCACAACAGGGACAAAAACCAACAACCAGAAAACCTGATAGACGGGATGTACTGCTATCTCAAGATGAGAATACCATGGTCACACTCCACCCACGATCCCCTGTAGACGTGGTGTCAAAACTCGACTCAACGTCGACTCAAAATGCTGATGGCATCGCTACTTTTTGTTACCAGACCCGACTGACGAAAGAAAACGGCAGCCCACCGACGAGAACATCAAACAAAAAAACTGCAAGGGAAGCAATCCACAAAGGGAACGAGCGGGGAACCAGCAGTTCGCAAACCAGACTTAACGTGACAATATAATATTAATATACAAAGTTTCAGACCAAAATATACTAAAGTATGGTAACAGAATTGTCTAAAGTGCTTTATACTGACTTAGGGACTTGAATCATGGTATCGTAATGAAAACTAATCTGGAAGAGACTAAAACTGGATATAGAAAAAGCTGGAAGGCTGGACAGCCGAAAAAGACTCGAGTGATCTCTGAAAAAAGTGCCGAAAAATAATCGAGGAATGAGGATACTAGACAGCGCATGATGCAAATCAGTTATAATCCGAAAAGGAATCTCTAAAGCACACCCCAAGTGAATAAAAGTGTAAAAATCTGGATGGACAAAAGTGAAACCTTTGATTAAGCATATCGGTACGAGGTATTTCGGGTGACAGGCCTAGAGACATAGTGCACGCGTTTTGTCTCAATCTATTTCCATTAAGCCTTTTGGTTTATTCCAAATGACAAATGGGAAATTTTTAATAAAATCAAAAGTGATGAGTCCCCCAGGGCATAAAATTATATGGCACTCATCCCCTATTTCTAATGGCCAGTCGATACGATTTTAAGCTGCAGAAAAGACTCGTAGATTGGATGTGCAAAAGATAAAAACAAATGGAAATTCTTAACGGTGGATGTGTTGGAGTAACAAAAAATGAACTTAGGAGCAGAATAAGAAGAATAAGAGGAACTACCCAAGAATCGGAATTTTATCGAGCAGGCCAGAAATTTTGAAGACTGGGTGGTTTGTGCATGTGATGAGATCGAGGAAGAGACTATTCTGTGTTTATTTTATGCATACGAATTAGGTCCACCAGTGGGGTCTTTAAAGGAAAGGGCAGAGGTGGGTGGTGTTGCAATTAAAGAGAAGACTTAACGCCCTCATCTTGTGACATGAAGATGATTACTAGAGCACGCGACAACTTAGCAGTCTGATTGCAAGCAGCAAAAGATCACAATTGAGGAAAAAGACAGCAGGGGTAAGCAAGATACTTATATATATATATCCATATAATATATATAGAAGTCCTATATATCGTTTGACACCATTCAGACCCCGGTCAATATAGATCTAATTCCTCCCTGACACTATCTGGTTTTTCTGCATACAGACAATATATCCAGTATCATGAGACATTACCCATCTCTATTCACTCTTTTAAGCAAGGGCGTTGACAGGAAGTGCCATTTCCACTTTTTCTGTGGCGGCGGCATTTAATTGCCGGAGAAGACTATACAGGCATTATGCGGACAGTGCTGCATTAGAGCTGGTTAATATCACCCATTAAGTGTCAAGGGGGAGGCGGGGAGAAGGGGGAAGTGTAGCAGAAGCGGTGACGCGCGCTCTGGCAGGGTATTCTGCGTCGGCGATCAAGCCTTATCATCTTGGATCTGGCGGGAAACAAGAACATGAATGGTACAATTTATCGGGAACAGTTCAACCATAAGCAGAGTCGAACTGAGATTATACTATAAAGTCCCGGCGCGGTAAACTTTCTCTGTGATCAACGAAAGATGTCTGAGCCCTGCGGTTCAGCAGGGGCATTAAAGTTACTGTACCAATGCCATGCTTGATAAAATGTTACCTCTTCTCATACATAGACTGTCATGCACTCCTTTCTGTAATGAGTACTCTTGTCACATAGAATACTTCATGCCTTTGATTTCTTTAATGAGTGCTCAGTTATCTCACAAAGACTATAAACATTTTACTATATATCTATATACAATTATCAAATAATTATATATATAATTCATATATATCAAGTTATATATATTATGCATTAACTGGACGTTCATTTACGTGTATATGTTAACTGCTCAAAGAGAGTAATGTTAGAGAGAAGAGAGAGAGAGTGAGAGTTTGCAAAGAGAGAGCCTTCTTTTTCTTTTGTTTGTTTTTTCATAGTGACAATAATCCTGTAAAAAAGAAGCTAATTATTAATTTTATATACATTGGAGATGATGGGTGTCTTGATTTTAAGTCTTGTTATCAGCACCTGTTAACAACCAATAACAACTTGATTCAAGAATATGGTTTAAGAATATATCTCAAACACGATTAGCAGATTTTCCAAAACAGATTATGGGATTTCTAAGGTCAAAGAAACAATCGAATATATCTATTGCAAGGCCCAACGACGGATTAGAATGGACGCATTTCCGTGAATGATATTCTCTCAGTTGAGAGCTTCAGGAAAATATGATAAACCATTAATGCTTCTTTCAGAGAGATGCAAATCCTCTTGGAATACGTGCAGCTGAAAAGATCTTTGATTCCGGTGCCTCCAGCTGCAGCTGTAAAGAATTTTGACTTTGTTTATTATCGTGAACAATTTTTTTGTCTTTTCTAGTTTTGTAAACTTCAATCAAGTTGATGTTGTTTCGGGATGTGGTTCGGATTTTCATCTAACAGTTATTCTTCTATTCTCTCCCTTTTCTTTATAATTTTCTGGTCCATTCCCATCTCTTACCCTCGTTCTTTCTGATCCAAAAGGTCCCCTACCTCTAATCTCCTCCTTCCCATCCATTCCGGTTATCATCAAACCCTCACACGTTCCTTAGTGCATTTAATGTTTACAGTTCTCCCGGCCCTTAAACCTGATGGGGGTTTTCATGCTCGTTTAATATCAACTACGCCGCGCAGCGATGGTTTAGCTCGGGAAGACTAGCCAAGAGTTTGAACGATGTTATTCACTCGATCAGAAATCGACGGTGAAAGGGTTCTCCTCGGAGGTTTGTTCAAGTCCTGGTACTCCGGAGGTGAAGTTCATTTTTCTGCGCTGTTTAATTTTCATGTATATATAAGACATTTGATATATATTTATATAGCGTCTAGATTACGCATATATATATGTTTTCGCCAGAAAATATATAAGACAACTTAATCCTACTATATGGGTAAAGCTATAGAGATGAGTTCAGCAATATTTCCAGGATCTGGTATGCAGTGCAATGACATAACTGGTTCCAATTCTTCAGCCATCTGTATTTGAGTGGCTGCTCTCTCTGCCGCTACATGTTGGACAGATAACTGACCGGTCAGTGGTTCAAACTGGTTACAGTAAAGGCCCTTTGTTTTAATTCAGCCATGAAAATATTCCTCTATAAAGATAGTATACGACACAGGTTTTTTTTTAAAGCAACCGGTAATAAACACGCCATGAAACTGCAAGTTTCTTTTGTAAACACGTTCGTTTCTGATAAGCCTGACAAGCTCGAAGATATAAGGACCTCTTTACAGCATGTTTTTTCCATCCTCTCCAGTTACGCTAAAATCTTTTCTCCCGCACGGCATTATTGTAGGATTTTATTTTCCGTATGCTTTTCAATCAGTTGGTCTATTTTTATAGACAATTGTCCATGTTTATATTTCTGGCTAGCCTTTGGCTCAGGTTAGTGCCTCGAAAGAATCTTTCCATCTTTCACACTTCGTTCTGGTTGCGGTATTGTTATTTGTTTTTACGGTGCATCCTTTTTTTACTTTAACAATTAAGAATTTCTAACAGTTCTTGGCTGTCTTTGAGTCTGTTCCGTTGCATTGTTTTCCTGTGTAGCTGTTTTCATGTCTTTGTTCAGCAGATAATCCTATGATTCTGGACAAGCAGATCGACAGAAATTCAGACATGTTTGCTTTTTTCCTCTACAAAGGGTGTTTTCTCTTTAATAGAAGTGTCTTAGTCTTCAGCCACTTTGTAACAAAACCGATGCAAGCTTTTACGCAGTAAATATCTTTCTTTGAAGCCTGCTATCCAGTGAGATTGTCATTATCAATCATCATTTTCATCTCATTATTACTATTACAAAACCTGACGAAGGACAAGACAAATACTTCATTCACAGAAAATTATTAAATCGAGAAAAAGGAGTTAGACATGAAACTATATTCCCTAAAGGCAAATGAATAAAGGTGATGCATAAATTAAAAATACAAAAAGAAATATAAATAAAAAAACAATTTATATAGTATCACGAATGGTTCAACCTATGGACAATGGCATGCTTTAGAAAAAATTCTGTTTTTTTTTATTTTTGTTCAGGTTTTGACTCAGTAGTACAAGTTGACTTCCTGTCTTGTACAATGAAGAGCAGTTATAAAGATTTCTTCGACATTCACCAGCAGCCAAACAAGAGGGAGACAAATTTTAAAGGTATTTTTCCGAAAGGTACACCATTTTTAAGGATGTCATGACGGCAAAAGGATCAAAATTTTGTGATTTTTTTATTATTTTCGTAAAATAAAGGTTTAGGTGGCTGGAATTCAACAGTTGAATCTAATTGTTTTTCTGGTTGCTGGGAAAGAAGTCAATAGAGTCTTGTATTCAATATATCTTAAATGGAAATCGGGCGAGAAACCGGAAGGAAAAGAACAAAACATTCTGAAAAAGCCCAACAGAAGGATCAGGATAGTAAGAAGCAGAAACAAAAATTCGAAAGATAATAGAGAGTTTTCAAATAAAGAAGGTAAATCGATCAATGTCAAATAGAAGTTGACAAAATAATTAACATACAAGTGTAGTAGGGGTAGAAAATATTCAGGAAAACATATTACGAATTTGTTATTAGAAATCACATAATCCATGATCATTGCTAAAATGAATAACGGCATTTCTCTCAGTTTGGGGAGTGAATAAATACTAAAGACACCATGTCCATCCATTCAAAATACCACTTATAAGAAGTTTTATGTTGCTTTATCATTTTCGTCCACAGATTGATCAACATTTTGTTATTTTTATCTGTTTAGATTTAAGATTGGTTTTTATAATTTCTAATGTCAGATTCAATTCAACATAAAAATCATGCATAAAATGAAGGGTTTTCGTTCAAACTTCAAATATCAGACTAAACAATGACTGTTTATCCCAAATTTAGATAATTCGCTCAGAATCAAGAATTTTACATGACATCCATTGAACATAAGTAAATGACAACATTTAATCTGACAGCCCGGATCATATTTATATTGAAAAACAATTCAGATGACCCATAAATCCATTTTTTTTCTTTTTTTATTAATGGAAACAATTGCAGCTTCTCGTCTTCAGATGGCTCGTAAAATCTTACTGTTTTTTGTACTCGAAGCGATGG
>NC_089743.1:86607470-86637470 GCF_040412425.1 Macrobrachium rosenbergii | reverse complement strand
TCTGCTATTTGCATTCTGTGGAACCGGGCTTCTCTATGCACAATCTCTGCCCTCCAGTCTAAGTGGTCGTCCGGATAGTGTTGGAATATCGCCCCATGGTTGCGGTGGACCTGCAATCGCCTAATTAGAGTGGTAGTGGTGCGACCTATGTAGCAATTGCTGAGGCCTTGACATGTCCCTTCGGTAGATTTAAATTTGTATACTACGCTGGTTTACTCCTACATCACTAAGGGGCGGGGACCGTGCTGATTCGCATAACAAGGTTATTGACTAGGTTCGGGCGGCAGAAGTTGCATAAGGAAATACTCTCGTTAGGATTCGTAGGTTTTTTACCACTGCCAAGTATCCGTTTCATGGATAATTTGTAAATGGTAAGTAAAACCTAATAGAGCAACTTAGGTACCCAACTGCTTCCTGTATTCATGTTGACTGTTAGCTAACAGTCCGCTGGATTCCACATACTCGTATAGTGGCTTACAAATAAGTTTTCCTGAAACTTTTGAGAGCACAGGAGAACATAAATTGACCTGTAATTACTGCAGTCTGTAGATAAGCCTCTCCTTGAAACAGGCATTGTATTACTAAGCTTACGTTCATCAACAAAGGAACTACGTTGACATGAAAATCTATAGAATATACAAATCTTGGGAGACAACACACCAGAACTTCTTCAGTAAAAACAAAGGAGGAAACCACCAGTATCAACATCTCTACCCCAGCTATCAAGATTATCAAGAATTTTCTCAACATCCCTACAGTGAAATGCAAATTTTGTTAGAATAGGTTCAAGGTGACCAGTGTCAGTGCCAGTTCATGCCTTAGGATTAATGGGGTTTATTATCCGGCTTCGATGCAGGCCATGTCTGCGTTCTCAAGAGCGGGGATGAGTGGACTGCCGAAGCTACAACCAGTTTTGGTTTATAAAAGCCACCATTCCATGGAAAACATCATTAGAAACTCGTCGCTCTAATGTTTTTGAGGCGATTTCTAGATCAAACAGGAAATTTTCATCAGACGGAACCAATTTGTTGGTTAAATATGCAAAAACATCTTTGACAGATGTATTGAAAAACATAGAATCCACCTCTCTATTTAATCATCTTACATTGTAAAAGGAACACTCGACTTGTTGAATTATAGACAAAATTCTTCAGAATATTTTAAGCGAGAAGGGAAAAAACGCCCCCTCCACCCACAAAAAAAAAAAAAAAAAGAAAAGAGGCTTACTAGGAATTTAGAAACATTATACAGAAAAAGATCCTACACTTGGAATGGAAGGTCTTAGCGGATTTTGATTTTAATGCTTTAATCTAATTTTTTTTTTTGCTCGGGGTGGGCGAGGCTTAGAGGTCACTCATAAATGGAAGTTTGGTAAATGGAACAAATTTTTTCCATAAACTTTATGCCCTTTCTTGTCCGAAGCTATATTAGTAACATTTCAAGAAAAATCAGCGAGAGAGTTTTGAGACGAGTTTCGTCAGATTTTAAATTATTAAAACCAGGTAATGCATTGAATAAACGACCTTTCAAGGAAAAGTAACCTGATGTTGCAGATAATATTGCAGAGTGTCATAAGACAGCAGACATTTCACAGGACACAGAAAAGGTCAAAGCCAGATGAGGGGGTCATGGTCATATACATGAGCCAGGTCAAAAGGAATTTGAAAATACACCTAAGCGATTATTCGGAGAGTGCTCCTTAACGCCGGAAAACAATAAATTAGTTAATGAAGAGTGTCCTAATTGCCACGCCGTGTTATGCCTGACGTGAATTACAGTAAATGTGAAAACATTACTGCTCACTACAAATTGTCCCGTGTGTAATCTTTTTATTCAAATTATTAATGAGGAAAGAAAACCATGATATTCACTCGATGGCGTCGTGATAATTTACAAATAACTTTAATAGCATTTTAATTGCTCATTTTTTCCATGCTCATTGGGTTAATGGGGTACTATTTTACGCTTCATCTGCGTCGGTGAGAACTATAAATTGGTGTGTTATTTTAAATAAAGAAAACAAATCATTAATATTAACTCCAAGTTTGTGTATATTTCATTAATTACCCCACCCTAAAATTAAAATTGTGTGAATCAAAGAACTTAAAATATTCAATAATCGAGTTCAAGACCAAACTTTAACCAGTATCAATATCTTTAAAATTTTCAACCTTCTGCCTTCTCCTTTTCTGGTAATGCATTTACGACTCGGGACAAGTAATTACACCAAGCGTTTGTCACTGTTGGTAATATGTTTCATGTTTGTCTATTAAGAGCTTTCGATGTTGGATTAATAGTTTCATTTGATCCATTTTTGCCAAGAGGGAAAATCAGTTGATAGAGAAACCAAGTTGCTACGAAGCCACTGTTGCGCCCATATGCCCACAGGCAATAGCTGATTCAAAGCCGGGGTGGGCACCTGGGCACGTGGCCCCCATGAAAAATAACGACAAAATAATAATATTGAAGATTTAGATAATAATAATATAAATGAAGAATATAAAAATGGCAACAAATAAAAATCTATTATAGAAACATTATATATATATATATATATATATATATATATATATATATATATATATATATATATATATATATATATATATATATATATATATATATATATATATATATATATATATATATATATATATATATATATATATATATATATATATATATATATATATATATATATATACTATATATATATATATATATATATATATATATATATATATATATATATATATATATCTATATATAATATACAGTATATATAATATATATATAAATATATATATGTATGTATGTATATTATGAAAATTGGTGTCCTCCCCCATGAAATTTTTCTGGATCCGCTAGTGTCCACTGGATTTGTAAATGTAATCCTTTTTGTGCATAAAGGTAAAGTATTTCCATGTGCATAAAAGACGTCTGAGTGAAGCATCAGACTTCGAGTTTTGATATTCGAAATTCGCTCACAGGGAACAAGTTTATTCTTTTTTATATTTCCCCTTTTCAAGTATTGGATTTTTCAACGCTGTCCAACTAGCGTTGGTTCAAATTCAACGGTGTACCATAAATTCGACTGACTTTTATTCAGCACTGAATATTTGGTCTTACTTTTTCATATTTAGTTCCCATACTTTGAAACTAAACCTAGTTCGAGTTCGACTTAGCTATTACAGTTAGGGTTGAGAGAGAGAGAGAGAGAGAGAGAGAGAGAGAGAACCAAAGTCAGCTTAGTTATTACTATATCTTTGATAATTCGAAATAATCTGGAAAGGCCAAAACTATCACTAGATTTTGCAACTGAAGTTCTAGCCTGCATTTACCCTCAGTGTAAGTTGGCCTCCATACATCTGTAAACAGAAATAATCAGATGTGGTCACTCGAAAAGTTTAGTCCAACGAGGCCTTTAAATTAAATGAATTTAATGCAGAATGGAGGAAGAGGACGTGTTTGCGAAAAGAGTGTTTTTCAGAAATCCCGAAGCTGCACAGAGAAGAAACCTCAACAGTGTTGGATATTATTATTATTATTATTAAAGTAGTTTAACCAGACCACTGAGCTGACTTTCAGCTCTCATAGGGCTGGCCCGAAGGACTAGGACCCAGTAGATCATTCAGTACAATGATGAACGAATTAAAATGAAATAAAGAACTGCCCATAGGCACAAGCTCTCATACTGGAACACATACATACAATAAATACATTTATTCATACTTCCTTACATACACACTAAAAAGGTATATTAAAATTCAGAATGTTAGTTAAGTAACAGTCTTGCTTAGCTGGGGGAGGAGGTGGGGGGGGGGGGGCTGGTTGGAAAGGTGACGGTGTGAGAACGTACGTGCCCTGTCAGCCAGTCGTATATGTAGAACAGAGATACGAAAATGAAGGCATCCTTTGTTTCACTATTACAGAAGTGTTGAAGTTTAACATTCTTACTTGTTACGTGAACTTACAAGACAACAATGTGCTGTACAATTATCTAGGGACGATGATTGCTGTCTTGCATTGAGAGCCAGACTTCCGTTTATTTTTAACAGGAGACAAAAATGATCTCGAGTTTCACGCGCCAACAATATCAATTCTGAAATGAGTACCTTACTCTTTTACGGATTTAAGGTTAATTTTTCCCCGGCGAATCAGCTATGATAGATATAAATACCTGCAGAGAGAAAAGATCAACGTATACATATAAAAATTATTTGTATTCTCCTCTCCCAGACAAATATAAGTTCTTTCAGCAAAGTCGCAGCCAATTCAAGTCATCACGATACATCGAGATGTATCTAGTAAGAAGCTTTTCTCTAGAAAAAGATTCAGTGCAAAAGCTCCTTCACTGCTTTTAGCGATTTCGCCAGAAAATATCACATAATATTTTGCAAACGATTTTAGGCTTTTATTGGATAAAAAACTAAACAAACTGTTAAGGTTTAAATCTGATTTCGTGAGATTGAAAATTTGCGATTTTAAAAAGTCCCACGAATTGAAATATAAATGTTTACTTTTCATCATGAAATGTTATAATAGGTTACTTCTCTTAGCAAAGCCATGATTGTACCCCCGCCCCCACCTCTCTCTCTCTCTCTCTCTCTCTCTCTCTCTCTCTCCCCAGAGGTAAACAAAGTCATCCCGTATTTTCGTGCTCATGAATATAGCCGCTGTTTACCTAAACTTTTCTGAATGTATGTCAAAGAAAATTTGCATCTGAGCTGTTATTAGATGTTCAAGCATTCGTATGCTGAGGGCTCCAGTATAATACCTGCGCTTTTATTTGTGATGAGGCAACAGGAATGGATATATATATATATATATATATATATATATATATATATATATATATATATATATATATATATATATATATATATATATATATGTATATATATATATATATATGTATATATATATATATATATATATATATATATATATATATATATATATATATATATATATATTATGTATGTATAACTGAGTCACGAAAATATGGAACGTGATGAATATATAAATAAAGACAAAATCCACGAAGGAAAGAGAAACAATGGAGTGCTGCAAGGCCTTTCGACTTATCGTCCTTCACTTAGCAGACTGAAGAGATATAAAAATAAATTTACAAAGAAAACTCGTATGAATGACAGATGGGAAATACAAAGAAAAAATACATACCTGGAATCCAACACAATTGAAGAATTTGTAGAAACTGCCAAAACGGGATTAAATATTTAAGAGGTTTTACAATGGATTAGGCTCAACCGTTCAGAAGCAGGAACAGAACAATTAAAAGATTAAACAAGGAAGGTGACTTATCACCAAATATTTGTGTTGGATTCCAGGTATTTGTTTTTTCCTTTGTAATCCCCATCTGCCATTTATGCGAGTTTTTTTTGTAGATTTATTTTTATATTTCTTCAGTCTGCTAAGTAAAGGACGATAAGTCGAAAGGCCTTAGAACACTTGTTTCTGTTGTTTCTCTGTCTTTATATATATATATGGATTTTGTCTTTATATATATATATATATATATATATATATATATATATATATATATATATATATATATATATATATATATATATATATATATACGCTTGTGTGTGTGTGTGTGCGCGTGTGAGTTGACCTTAAAGAGCCTAAAAAAATTCTGTATGTGTGTTTAAACTCTGAAAAGACTCCATAGAATTTCCTTGAATTCAGAATTTAGTATTTTTATTCTTATGAGTGGGTCTTTAACACCTTTCTTTTTTCTTAAATTATATTAATGATTAGTGATTTCAGTTAGGACATATTTTTATTGTTCATGTACTGGAGGATATGAAATGTAGGTGTATAAATGTACAAAAGAAATTGCAGATAATAACAGCTTTCTCTCTCTCTCTCTCTCTCTCTCTCTGAAGTTATGCTACCATCCATAGTTCGCTGAAACGAATACTTTTAATAAGAAAACTAACTTTCCGAGATATCACATTTTCTCTTTACTTTGAACCGCATCCTGCCAACTCTCTCTCTCTCTCTCTCTCTCTCTCTCTCTCTCTCTCTCTCTCTCTCTCTTTATCTGTCTATCTATCTCGTTAGCCACAGGTAAACACGAAACCTTTCTGAATATGCAGAGCGCATTCATCCGCTGAACGCTTATGCATTTCCGCAATATTCATCCGCAGAAAGAGCAGCAGACGAATTTCGTTCTTCGCTCATTCTATAATGCTCCGAGCAAGCCGGAGGCACTCGAGCATTGTGGGAGCATTAGAACGTTTTCTTGCGAGCAATTTATTTTTTTCTTTCTCATTATCCGGAGGTTTCGCTGCTCAAGATGTTTGCAAGTATAAGATTCTCGCATGTTCTCTTATTAAGGGAGAATTCGCGTCTCCGAGAACAACTATTTCGATTTCGATATTCGGTCCATTTGCTCTCGTCGTTATGCAAGGAAATGTATATTGTTCTGATATATTTCATGGAGTTTCTTCTTCAGGATATACGAAATCCCTTCTCCAGTCACTCATATCCTCTGCCCACCTTATTCAGCTGTAGTTCTCATACGATTTTATTACCGCCATCGAATGTGGTCGTATTTTTGCCGCGTGTTTATGCATATGTTTCGACAACGTCTCCCTTTAACGGATCTACGTATCTGGAGTAACTCAGTTCAAATGCTTTCAAGGCATTTGCGATTTCCACTCACTTATTGCTCGAGTTTTCATCCGCCTGAGTATTATAATTCTTCAGCTGTTAACCGTACATTTTGCCGCGCCCAGAGTGAGAGAGTATATTTTTCATATGTTTGTGTGTTGGGAAAACATCTCTGGAATGTTTTCGAAATGTCTGGCAGTATATATATAATATATGCATACATACATACATACATACATACATACATACACATATATATATATATATATATAAATATACATACATATATATACATATATATATATATATATATATACATATATATATATATATATATATATATATATATATATATATATATATATATATATATATATATATATATATATATATATATATATATATATATATATATATATATATATATATATATATATATATATATATATATATATATATATATATATATATATATATCAAAACAACGTTAAATTAGCTATTATTCACTGACTAGCCACGTTCCTAAAGCCGCAAACCAACGAGACAGCCAGAGCGCACGATTATTAAAACTTTCCCAAAGGGAAAAGCTGAATTCGTTCCTCCCGGAAATCAGCCTTGCGCAAATTGCGCTTTTGTGGCGTTACAATGAAATCTCCATTGCCACAAATGCGGTCACTTATTCCAGTTATTGTTCGCGTGAAAAAAGACTCGCCTGGAAAATTTCTTCTCCGCGTATGAATACTCCGGTTTCTTCACGCGGAGAATTTGCGGAAGCCCGAGAAACGAAGATTACGCCACAGTTTTATCGACTTTTTGCTCCCTGCTACGGACGACCTTTTGCAGCTAGCCCAGACCCGTAGAAGCTGGAGTGGATGGGGGGAAAGATTACGATTTTGAGGTCTCGGTGAAAATTAAAACAGGCTGGGTACGAGGTGCGAGAATTCACTGGTCCTTTCTTCTTGCTCTGAAGATCGCTTCCCACTTCTCTTTCCCGTCATTATGACAGTAACGTTTTGTCAGTTAAAATGCTGAATGTTTCCTGCTTCCTCTGCAGAGGAACACTATTGTCCTCTCTAGCCATATCTGAAAAAGGCATTGGCCTTTGCATATATATATATATATATATATATATATATATATATATATATATATATATATATGTATATGTATATATATGAATATGTATATATATTTATGTATGTATGTATAGAGATAATCAACACACAATCACGTGTGGAAGGGAAATAAATATCTGACTCACATCAGGATCGAACCCAGGTCTTTCAACTGAAAGGCAAGGGCGCCGCCCACTAGACCATACAAGTTTTACGACTCGTATGACCTAGTGGGCAGCGCCCTTGACTTTCAATTGAAAGACCTGTGTTCGATCCTGATGCGAGTCAGAAATTTATGTATGTATGTGTGTATACATACAAATGTATATATGAAACCTAACAGCTCCAAAATTTTCTGTTAATAGCACGATCCACTTTACTTCTCATTATGGAAAAGGGTCTATTACTTCCGCCGTACCTCTACCACAATGCTTTTGTTCATTTTCCCTTCATTATTTTTTACCTTCCGGCACTGGCTTCATAAAAGGGATTTTGATCAACTGCTCCGGCGACTTCAAAATGAAAAAGTAAATTAGAAAAACCTCGTCCTCACGTTTTGTACAAAAAGGATTGAGGGATGTTTGTGTTGCTCGTTGTATATCTTGATTTTACAAAAACCTAGAGATAGAAGACAGACAAAGAGAGAGAGAGAGAGAGAGAGAGAGAGAGAGAGAGAGAGAGAGAGAGAGAGAGAGAGAAAAGTAAGTGTACCTCAGTTTTACCAGACCACTGAGCTGATTAACAGCTCTCCTAGGCTGGCCCGAAGGATTAGACTCATTTTACGTGGCTAAGAACCAACGAAGAGAGAGAGAGAGAGAGAGAGAGAGAGAGAGAGAGAGAGAGAGAGAGAGAGAGAGAGAGAGAGAGAGTAATTTAGGCCACATGTTTATTTACGGAAAGGTACAGCAGATGTTAACAGAGCTGTTCAACGTACTTCTGCTCTGTGGTGACCAGAACAAGAGCTGTTTCGTTCCTCGTACTATGAAACTTTGGGACCGCCCACTTGGAAATGTTCTCGATGTCGATAATCAGAAGGCATTCGGTACTACAGTCTTCATTCAAATCGCGTTATGCTACTGCCTTAATATTGCTAATTCATATCCCTGTTCGTATATGCAGATATTATTCTGCTTGGTTATTATATCTTTAATTTCCTTTTCATCCTTTATATTCGATAAGATGGCGTATCCTTCATTTAAATCGCACCGTACCATTGCCTTAGCACTGCTAATTTATATCTTTATTTGTATATGCAAATATTTTTCTGTCTGATAGTAAATCTTCCTTTACTTCCACAAGTAGGCACTCGATCCCTCGAACGTTTGTTATGCAAGCGAGTGGAGTTTGTCGCCTTGTTCCATATGAATTGGACTCCAGCGTCAACACCACTCAACCAGTTAATGACATTCTACCGATTGTGCTTCCTCGTGTTGAGTCGAGAGTCTGATTTACGCTGATTGCATTCATGTTTCTAAACGTCAGTTTCGAGTAATGGTGAGTTGCGGTTTAGACTTTACCAGGCTGTTTTAAAAAGTGAAATTCATTTCCATTTATCAGTCACGGAAACGCCATTGTGTCCAGGGTACCATTCATGGCAAATGAGAGCTAGGTCCCAAGATTTTAGGATAAAATTTCTTTCCATGGGTAGTTTTATCAACACTGTAGAGCGTTCGCGTAACTTAAAAGTTTGAAATTTCTATCGAACATTTTTTTCTCTATTTTTTTTCTATAAACGGTGCATAGTTGAAGTGGCAGCGTTTGGTGAGTTGCAACCGACAAATTTCCTGTGTGATATTAAAGTAACTTACCCATATCTTCCTCTATTAATTAATGTGATATCAAAAAACAAATCTTCCTTTCTTTTTGGACTAACAAAATATCCAAATTTGTAGTGAATTAATAAAAAAAATATTTCAAGGTAATCCAATAGCAAAAATCTAGCTCTCAATATCCAGTTCTTGCAAGATTTATCTTTACTTGAATAACTCACGAGGCTTCAGAGCCAACGCTTCTCCAAGGTTTAATAAGCAATGAAGTGATGACAGCTAAATGTCACTTGAATGTGCATCTTACTGCAAGCAATATTTAATCAAATACTTTCATGCCACTATCCCTGTCAATTAATTTTTTTTTGTGAAGAGTAATGCGTAATTTGGTCGATCATTTAAATATTCGTTTCCAGAATGTATAATTTTTTTGCACCCGGTATTTCCCTGGATCATTTCACGTTTTCTTTGAAAGACTTGATTTAAATAATTTGCATAACTCCATAAACTCTCTCTTCTATAAGACCAGTCTTCTTTGGGCAAACATGTCCATTTCGTCCACTTAACCACAATATAAACGCGTCAATAAATTGCAGAAAAACGAAGGAACTCTTCACAGCTGAGAATATTTCGCACCCGCCGCCTCTGTAAAACGAAGCAATGAAAACGAGAGTTAAACGTTTTAACCGCAATACTTCGTCGCTAAAAGCAACGCATTGGCTGAAAAAGAGCCGTGTTTTTCCTGGAAATTGCTAAGCGAAGACCCAGTGAATGAGGCCAGCGTGTTTTGACGGTCGAGAATTGAAAGGGTTCGAGTTTTTATTCCTTCCATTATGCAGTGACAACCGCCGAGGGGGTGGGGAGGGGGGGAAGGGAGTGAGGTTTTGTTCTCAGAAATCAACTCTTTCTTATGCAGATTTCTCCTTAATTCCGCGCGTGGGTGATTTTGATAATCGAGTGTTTCTTTACAAACACCCACTGTATCTAGCAACGTTGGCTTCTCATTTCTTAATAATCGCGATTACGTGAGTTATCAGAGTCAGTTTCTGTTTTTTTAATATATATATATATATATATCTATATATATATATATATATATATATATATATATATATATATATATATATATATATATATATATATATGTATATATATATTTATATATATACATAAATTGTTTACTTTTGTATGTGTACATATACTTCTGCATTATGATGATGCTTCTACACACACACACTATATACATATATACATACACACACACACACACACACATATATATATATATATATATATATATATATATATATATACATATATACACACACACACACACATATAAATATATATATATATATATATATATATATATATATATATATATATATATATATATATATATATATATATATATATACATATGTACTGTATACCTATATATACATAAATTGTTTGCCTTTGTATGTATATATATTATACTTCTGTATGAAAATGATGCTTATCATTGCCTTACAACATCTTGGGATTCTACACATTCATTTATACATGTATTAAGTAGTATTTTCTTTCTTTCATTTTTTAGCAAATATTTCTAATTTTTCAGCATCTGCACTTGATTAGCTTATTACTGGCGTTTGTGGTATGTTTATAATAATAATAATAATAATAATAATAATAATAATAATAATAATAATAATAATAATAATAATAATAATAATAATAATACATCATTATAGTATTATATAGCATTCCTCAACTATTATCTCTTAAAGTGTTTGATAAATTTCTTTCATTTACAGACCAATGTGAGGAAGGGATTGGTTAATAATACCCCACATGTGAGTGGGAGTTGGTTTCCAGCATATTCACTCTGAAGGGGAAATTCGAATTAAATACAAACACTTGAGTTCACCAGTGGGTCTGGAATTTGGCAAACCTCACTGGTACGCCAGGTACGCAACCCGCCCAGGTCACCTTGTAGGTACTGCATAGGTACTTAGGGTCAAAGTTCTTTTATGGCATTTATTTCTTATTTGATAGGGCTTCTGGCTTTCAATAGGGTTCTATGTTTGACCATAATGAGAAGTAGAAATTTATTATTATTATTATTATTATTATTATTATTATTATTATTATTATTATTATTATTATTATTATTATTATATTATTATTATTATTATTGTAAGATACTCATAGTAGTATGATTCTTAAAATTGAGAAGCAAATCCACAGTTATGTATATGTACATATATAAGTATATATACATAAATATATGTACATATACATAACAGTGGATTTGTTTCTCCATTATTATTATTATTATTATTATTATTATTATTATTATTATTATTATTATTATTATTATTATTATTATTATTATTATTATTTAAATTATTATTAATTATTATTTAAACGATAAATTTCGCAGATTAAAATAACTTCAAGTGAGATTAGGAAATATAAGGATATCTTGGAAGGACACTTCAGGAAATATTAAATGATGCATAATTGCTTTTGTGAATTTGATCTAACATCCTGGAAACACTTGGATGTCCATTGATTAACTCATTCGTCCAGACGTTATCTACAGACTTAATGCAAAAGAATCTGTATTATAACTTATCATACCCTAAAACCTGGCTCTGAAAGGTAAAATGATTATGAAATCTCTACTGGTGATATTGGTAAATGGGACATTGTTTGGTTGTCTGAAAAGTAACTGAGTATCGGTTCATTGAGGACTTACAATTATGATTCTGCGCAATGTAGATCTCCTAACTGATACATAATTACAATCATTAGACTTCTACATCAGTAAATGAGGATTGTCGTGATTTTTGTTCAAGATAACATGCCACTAAGTGTAATTATTGGGTTAGGTTAAAAAGTAATTACCTTTAGATGCAGAAAATTAAAGATTAGACAACTAAAGTGAACCTTTCTTGTTTGTTTTTATTCAACATATTATTTAACCTAAGTAAGTGTGCGCTGTGAACTATCAGATATGTCTGTGGTAATTTAGAAGTCATAATCTAAACACAGTATGGGTATTACACAAAAAAGGTTGAAAATTGGATCCTCCTTTAATTTTCTAAAATATGCCTTAACTGTGACATAGCCCAGGCCACTTGGCAATTATAAATATGATTATATGTAACTGGACATCCATAATGGATGCGTAGTTGTGAGTACTACGATGCCAATATTTTATGGGAAAACAACACTATATTTAGTCTAAATATTAACCAAATGTGGACTTTAAAAAATGATCACGAGCAATTTATCCAGAGTTTTGTTTCAAGTCAAGACCTGCCCTCCCACAATCTCGTTCAAAGAGAAAATCCCTATTAACGGGGTCTTCCCTCTTTAAAGGGGAACCTTACTCCTAGCGTTGATTAAAAGCAAAGTTAAAAAGTAGTTCACTCGAGAATTGCAACTATTGCCTGCAAGTTTTGCACCGTCCGCCTCCACATGACTTGCTGGTACGAGTATTATTGAATGGAATGTTTTCCTCTTTGTGTTAGGGAAGGATATGGGAGTTTTTTTTTTATAAAAAAAAAAGCAGCTGCATTTAAACACGTCTTATGCTTTCTGGTGACCGCTATGCTAATTTATTTATTGCTGGAAATTACAGTGCTTCCTGAAAGCATACAAAAATATGAAAAGGCAAACATAAACTACTCGTCAGGAGCCTGTAAAATTTGGAAACCTTTTTAGCAGCCATATTGAAGCCGAAGCTCCCAACTTTAGGAAAGGTTGGACTTCCACTGAAAAGTAAACATTCATCGTTTTTTCTAACCTGTATTGCGATTCGGTAAACTTGTAATCATTTGTTATTTAGCAGTCCTTTGTTTTTTATGACTATGTTATGTACTTATCCCACAATGACGGTAAAGTTTAAATACTTTTGCAGATGCATCGTACTTACTATAATCAAGTACATTCTACTACTCTGCATTTTGTTTAAGAGTTAATTATAGTTATACATAGAGCTCATCACCCCTATACTTTATGTAACTCTACGAAAAATTGGATCTATGGGTACACTGCGTTTATTCAGGCCCATTTATTTTATTCTCTCTACTTTCTCCTTGCCAGCATATTGGAATCTATTCTGTAAAGGACTTCTTTAACCTTTTACGATTGTTTTGTGTTGATAGTGCTCATTTTTCATATCGGTAAAATATCAGTTATCATTAATATATTTATAGATAAATAAATAGCATATATTTTTCGATTAGTCAACAGTTTGTTTATTCTTTAGTTTACTTTGAGCTATTGTTAATAATAATAATAATAATAATAATAATAATAATAATAATAATAATAATAATAATAATAATAATAATAATAATAATAATAATACTTTAGATTTTCTATCATCATCATTTAATTTGAGTTTAAGTGTATCTCAAGAATATTAAGAACTTATTGAACCAACAATTTCAAATAATGAGGCCCAGTCTAAGATGAAACCCTGATAATAATAATAATAATAATAATAATAATAATAATAATAATAATAATAATAATAATAATAATAATAATAATAATAATAATAATAATAATAATAAAACCTTTTCATCCCTCGCATGTCACATCTTACAGTTTAAAGTAATTTCATTAAACCATGAATTCTAAACACGAACAGCGCACTTGAGATCAGGACCGACTGAATGAAGATAATTATGATAATAATAAAAACTCCTCGTTCCTAAGAAATCCTGCCTCCCTCGAGTCTATAATATGAGAGACGAAAATAACTTCACGGAGCCATCAATCCTAAATACTAAAGACCCGCCCGAGATCAAACCCCGACTGACTCGCAATCATCATCTAGCGACATTCCATTACCCGTGAACCCGGCTGCATTAAGAGTAATTGAAGTCTTCCAAAAACCCCATTTGATCTGAGTGATTGAAGGGACCGCTGCTCCTTCCCCGCCAGGGGTCATATATATCTCATTCCCTTGTAGCATTTTCTGCCTTTGATTAATAGTTTTTTTTTTCTTTTGTCTTTGTTCTTGGTGATCTTTGCGGAATTTAATGTAATGAGTATTGAAGTATAGAATGTGGGAGATGCGTATGATGGAGTTATACGTAATGTAGCGTGTGATTATCTTTGTTTGTGCGTACTTATATATATATATATATATATATATATATATATATATATATATATATATATATATATATATATATATATATATATATATATATATATATATATAATCACAAAGTTACCTGTTCTCCTAGAGGGAGTGGCAGCAAGTCTTTTACGAAATATTACTATACCGTTGCCTGTCTTCAGATAGCAGCAACCTGCGGGGGCTGACTAATTTCCAGGTACCTAGGAATTTAGCTGAGCGTTCCTGGATCACTCCTATTCACTCTGCATTCGGCTCTTTCCCCTTTAGTTATTAAAGGCAGAATTTTAAAACGGGAAATCCTCATTAGAGTCTGAATCCGAATTGACCTTTGGGATCTTGTAGTTCGGAATTTCAACGTTTCCATCGACTCATTTCTAATCAAATTTCCATTCACGCGAGAGGTAAGCTAGCTAATTATAACCCAAGCATTATCCATATGATGATAATTGTTCGCTCGTTACGATACGTCAATGATAAAACCACAAATAAAAGTAAAAGACATCTGATCCTACATTTCAATTACAAAGGATATCGGAGTATTTTTTTCTCGGCCACAGAATGAAGTTTTTGCTGAAGGGACGTTGTAATTTCAGTTTAGCTCCGGTTCTTCTATATCAGTGTTCTGAATTAGGTCAGTTGTTGTTATCATGCCTAATTTGCATTTACCTGTGACATTGAGAACTGAATGCAGTGATCAATATTCTTTTACCACAAAAATAGAGAAAAGCGTAAATGTAATTACAGATCATTCGCGAAGCAAAGTACACGCAACTTGAAAAATACTTCTGAATTGTTGTTTTGCATTTTCAAAGGGATAAAATTTCCATTTTACAAAAGAGGATAAAATCTAGTGAAGTTTTCTACCCACAGGCAAATATTGCCTGGAATTTTCTGTCTGTTATTTTTTTTTGCGTCAAAGGTTAATGAAAGGCAATAATTCAACGACTAGTCGCATGCATTAACAACTCTTTGTCCAGTACGAACTGTAACCCACCAGTTAATGGACACTTCCCGATTTTAAATAAGGTTTGAAATATTTTGCATGATGTAAAATTCGGTGATAAAGTTTCCCCTCAGGCTGTTCATCCTCGAATAGAGAGTTTTTCAGGAACAAAAGTGTGATAATGGTAAGCTTGCTTATCTTAGTAACTAACTCTAGGAAAAAGCTGTGAAAAAAATGCCACTTATGGTTCAAGTACATCGGCCAACTCCTTGAGGAACCGAGGATGGAAGGAATTTGGTTAAAGGACCGCCCCTGTCTTCAGATACTTGATGTTTTATCGTAACAGTACTTCATAATGCCTTCCACATAGTATGCTTGTCAGTCATGGGATTCAATACGACATTTTGACAGGGATTCTACACTATAAAATGTATCCATGGTTTCAGGAATTACCATTAACATCGACTTGTTATGTTCTAATATGAACAAAGAACGTCACTTTATTAGGTGAAACTAGTCCAATAATTATTCTTTCCATTTAAGTTTAGGTTTCATTAGCAGCGTTACGCCTATGCTATGAAGAATGCGCCTGAAAAGTAATGCAACGTTTTCCTTCATGCTAATTCCCTTTCTTTGTGTTCATTTTGTTTAATATTCACTTAGACCACATCTTTTTACGAGCCCACAAATATTCATGATACCTAGACCTATTGTATCTTATGACACATTTCTATTCTACATACACCATACCTCTGTTTTGCTTATTCACACATACTCAGTATAATAGTGATACAATAGCATATTCCATGCGCAATTAACACTAAATATCCAACTTTAATGTTCAGCAAAACAAGCATTAGAATTTAAAAAGCAAGGTTATGGAATCAGTAAATCAGACTATGTTAGAACCCCGGTGAGTTTATCAGGATAAGAGAGTGTTTTATGTCTATATGTAAGAGGAGAGAAGAAAAGAGCGTAAGTTACCGAAGCAATTCTTTCTCCTGATTGGATAAATTTATAGTCCCACAATTACAAACGCTGCCTTTTATATGAAAAGATTTAAAACATATATATTTCACCTATGAAGGCAGAGGTATTTATTATTCTATGGTATAGTCCACGTAGAAATTTACAAATAAGTACCAGTATATATATATATATATATATATATATATATATATATATATATATATATATATATATATGTATATAAATATATATATATATATATATATATATATATATATATATATATATATATATATATATATATAAATTTCACTTGCTGTGAGCTTTCCATTCCATAACCTTGATCATTTTAAAAAGAATATATTCACTAGCAGACCTTGAGCTGAAGGGAACCAGAGAACGAGTGGGAAATAAGATAAAATTTTCACTCATCCTAATTGGACAGAGATTAATTTCCTTTTCCCCTTTCACTTAGTTCAAGAATTTAGGCTATCATACAGCAGATGGAATATTTGGGGGTTGCATAGGCATTGTCATCCTGAATCATTAAACAAATGAATAATGATCTGAGCCAAACAGAGATTATAGGTTTAGTTAATAAAAATGACATCAAAATAAGTGAGTTGAGAGGAAAGTTATAATCTCTTTATATCAATGTTTTGATAATCAAAGGTGTCAGTGCTTTCGATGAATGTTAGTCATTAATTTATAATCTTATTTACTTCGTCAATCTAAATGCGATTATCAAAATATGCCTTTAGATATTGCTTCTGTCCCTAACGGCCATTTTTTTTTATCATTAGTTTAGTCACTGATTTTCACTTGAGGTTTCGTATCTTTCCTAAGAATATTCTTGCAAAAAAAAAAAATAAATAAGAAAAAAATAGCCACTCATTAGTCGAAAAAAAAGTTCTGTGAGACTAGACTGAAATGCAATATCAATAAATGATATGAGGAATCATCCAACTTTCCATTACACAATGTTTACTTGCTGACGTGGTTGACAGCACTTCAGTTTATAAAAAAAAAAAATAAATAAAAAAATGTTTTTCAAACGTGGATGCTAACTAATTAGCTTACCAATTAATTCAGTGTTCAGTGTATATATCTGTCTACATTTCTGTCTATTTACTTAACTATCAGCTTTAAGGATAAAAACTATAAAGTTTAGAAATAAAAACGCGAAAGTTTGTAAGTTTTTAGATTTATTGTCATGAATAACAAGAAGCTTTCGTAAAAATTACTCTCTAAATTCACGATGAAAAATGAACCATATGGACAGAAAAAAAATCTAAGAACATTTTGGCAGATCGTGCGTGCTAGAATGAAGAAAGCAATAAGATTAAATGTAATACACATCATTTATCAAAGCCTGCAACCGATTATCAAAACATTAATATAAAGGAATCATAACTTCCCTGTTAATTCAGTTATTTTGATGTCATTTCCATCAATAAACTAAAACACCTGGTAGAGCTCAATTTGGTGTTTCATAATGATTTCAGCTGACAGTGCCTATGCACCCCTGAATATTCCACCTCCGGGAAAATCGTCTAATTTCTTCCACACCATATTAGCCAGGTAAATGTGGAATCTGTCCAAAATCTAGGACAGCAAGTTTAATCTTATTTCCCACTCGTTATGGTTCTCTTAAGCTCCAGTTCTGTAACTGAGAATAAATTCATTTCAAAATTATTTATGGGACGAAAAACTCACAACAAGTGGAATGTGGATGAAATTTATTCTCGAAGAATATATATATATATATATATATATATATATATATATATATATATATATATATATATATGTATATATATATATATATGTATGTATATATATATATATACACATACATATACATATATATATATATATATATATTTATATAATATATATCCATCACAAATATTAAACAAATATAAATAATCCATCACAAACTAACAAAATCAATGGTCACAAGGGTGAAATATACGGATTAACTGATTACATATAAAACGCAGAGCCTGAAACTGTGGAACTATAAATTCCCCCAACGAGGAGAAAGAATTGCTGCGGTAAATTACATTCTTTTCTTATTTAAAGACATAAAACATTCTCTTGTCCTGAAAAATTCCCCCTTGCTCCAGCATAGCCTGATTTACTGATTGCATAACCTTCCATTTTAAATGCTAGTGCCTGTTTTGCTGCATATAGAAGAAGGTGGGTGCTTACTGTTGATTATGCAAGGAATATGCCATTTTGGTTTTCAACCTGTGGGGCATGCCCCACTGGTGGGCATGGGCAGTTCTGAGGGGGGGCCGTGCCACGGACATCTTCAAAATAGTATTTAAAAAATGTAAAATTATTTACAGTAAATTCAAGCCAGTGCTTTCTTTCATAAACGAAAATGTTGAACTAATAAAGTGTTCTGAAAAAAATAATCCCATAAATAAACATGTAAAACTAATAAATTGACCTGAAAATGTTTCATAATAAGTCTATTACTATCATCATTACACAGTTCTGTAGTCCAGTGGGCCATTAGTAATTAGGGATGCCAAAAAATGGGCCATGGGCACAAAAAGCTTGAAAATAATCAATATGCTATCGCATCACTACTTTGCTGAATATATGTGAATAGGTGGAAGAGAAGTATGGTACGTGTGTACTAGAAATTTAACACAAAATTAAACAGGTATCACAAAGAAAATATTTAAATTTATGCTGAATAGATGAAAACAAGCAAAGGGAGGTTGCATGAAGAAAATAGTTGCTTGTAAATTAAGAAATACTTCTACGATTAATTCTTCACAGCAAAGGCGCTACGCAACTAATGTAAACTAAACTTCAATGGCAGCAATAATCATTACACTAGTTTCACCTAATGATGTGAGATTCCTTGTGCATTTCCACTCCTTAGAACCCATAGGCGTTTACTGTGAAACTTTGCTCATCTTAGAAAACCCATTTCATTACCAAGGAGGTGGACGTCGATCATAATTATAACGTCTGGAAGTTGATGGCAATGACCGAAACAACATATATAGTTTATACTCTCGAAACCTCGTCATATTATCACATTGCACCCAATGACTGACAAGTGAACGATGCAAAACACATTCTTCACGTATTATTGCGATAATATTTCTAAAATGTCTGAAGAGAGAAAGGCTCCATTGGCCAAATGACTTCCGCCGTTGGTTCTTCAAGGAGTTTGCCGATGTATTTGCACAGTAATTCACATTCTTTTTAGAGCTAATTACAAAAGTGATCAAGGTTACAATTTTCTCATTCTTGTTCTGCAAAATTCGTTTCGAGGTTGAAAAATCTGAACTTATCTATATCAAAATGTCTCCATAAAATACTTGGTTATAGTGAGAATGGGCGACGAATTATTGCATTTTATTAACCTCTGACGCAAAAAATAACATACCGAAAATATCAAGTAATATTTGCCTGGGGGTAAAAAACATTAAATAGAGGCCTTCTTTTTGAGAAATGAAATTTATGTACTGAAAATGCCAAAAAAGTCTTCAAACCTCGTCAAATAGCTGTAATTTGTTTATGAATAAGACATAATTATATTTGCGTTAGTTTTATTTTTTGTAATTAAGAAATATTGATCACGACATTCAGTTCGGAATGCCATAGGTAAATGCAAATTAAGAGCATGATAACAGCAATATAATTTAATTACAATATTATTAAAAGAACTAGTGCAAAATTTCAATTGCAATGGCTTGAGCCCTTTAAGAAAAAACTTCTTACCGTAGTCGAGAAAAAATTCTCCAATATCCAGTGTTTCTGAAAACCAGGTGTAGAGGACATTTTGACTCTTAAGCGTATGGGTTTTTATTGGTGTATCATAACTGGAATATTGAAATATAAAATTTAGTCCAAAGGCTAAGCGCTGGAACCTACAAGGTCATTCAGCGCTGGAAATAAAGTTGAAACAACTGGTAGAAGAGGGTGGAAAGTATGATGGGAGAAAGAGAATATAAACGGAGGTACAGTAAAAGGAATGAAAGGGGTTGCAGCTAGGGGCCGAAGGGACGCTGCAAAGAACATTGAGTAATGCCTACAGTATACTGCGTGAGGTACACTGATGGCACTAACCCCCTACAGGGGTTGGGTGTATCTTAACGAACAACCAATGAGTACTATGTGGAAAATGCTCGTGTTATATTGAGCTAACTTCTCTGTTGAAGTGGAATTTGATCAGAAACGAATTTACCCAGAGGTTTAAATTTGGAGCTCCAAGATTACAAACTTCTATCCGGATTCAGACTCTAATGAAGATTTCCCATTTTAAAATTCTGTCTTGAATAACTAAAGGAGTGATTCAGCTAAATTACCTTGATGTTGTGGAGACACAAGTGAGTTAGGTACCTGGAAGTTAGTCAGCCCCTGAAGGCAGGCAATGGTATAACAATCTTATCGTACAAGACTTGTTGCCACTCCCTCTAGGAGTACAAGTAACTTTGATTATATGTGATTATATATATAAATATATATATATATATATATATATATATATATATATATATATATATATATATATATATATATATATATATATATATATAATATATATACACATATGTATAAATTATATATATATATATATATATATATATATATATATATATATATATATATATATATATATATATATATACATATATATATATACATATATATATATATATATATATATATATATATATATATATATATATATATATATATATATATATATATATATATATATATATATATATAATATATACATATTTATCGTACAAGACTTGTTGCCATCAACTCCCCTTCTCTAGGAGTACAAGTAACTTTTAAAGATTATATATATAAATTATATATATATATATATATATATATATATATATATATATATATATATATATATATATATATATATATATATATATATATATATATTATATATATACAAATATATATATATATATATATATATATATATTATATATATATATATATATATATATATATATATATATATATATATATATATATATATATATATATATATATATATATATATATATATATATATATATATATATATATATATATATATATATATATATATATATATATATATAACACAGATAATCACATGCACATACATTATGTGCAACTCCACCATACGCATCTCCCATTCTATACTTCAATACTCATTACATTAAATTAGGCAAAGATCAACAAGAACAAAGGCCCCCCCCCAACAAAAAAACCCTAGTAATCAAAGGCAGAAAATGCTACAAGGGAATGAGATATATATGACCCCTGGCGGGGAAGGAGCAGCGGTCCCTTCAAATCACTCAGATCAAATGGGGTTTTTGGAAGACTTCAATTACTCTTAATGCAGCCGAGTTCACGGGTAATGGAATATCGCTAGATGATGATTGCGAGTCAGTCGGGGTTTGATCCTCCAGGCGGGTCTTTAGTATTTAAGATTGGATGGCTCGTGAAGTTATTTTCGTCTCATATTAGGAGACTCGAGGAGGCAGGATTTAGAATGAGGAGTTTTTATTATTATCCATAATTATCTTCATTCAGTTTGTCTGATCTTGATCGTGTTTAGGGTATGGTTTAATGAAATTGCTACATAAACTCAACAGATGTCATGCGAGCTGAACATTATTTAGAATTTATTGTGTGTTTTAATGAAATGAGCCTCATTTGAACTGTAAGATGTGATACATGAGGGATGACAAAAGGTTTTATTATTATTATTATTATTATTATTATTATTATTATTATTATTATTATTATTATTATTATTATTATTTTATTCAGAATTAACAAAAGCTCAAAGTAAACCAAGGATTAACCAAACTGTTGACTAAACGAAAAATATATGCTATTTATTTATCTATAAATATATTAATGGTAACTGATATTTTACCAATATCAAAAAATGAGCAATATCAACAAAAAACAATCGTAAAAGGCCATTCAGAAGCAAAGCAGTCCTTTACAGAAGAGATTCCCATATGCTGCCGAGAAGAAAGTAGAGAGAATAAAATAAATGTGCAAAAATAAACGGAGTGTACCTTTATATCCAATTTTTCATAGAGTTACATAGAGTATAGGGGTGATGAGCTCTATGTTTAGCCATCATTAACTCTTAAACAAAAATGCAGAGTAATAGAATATACTTGATTATAGTATAATGATGCATCTGAAAAGTGATACAAAATTTTTGCGTCATTTATTGGGATACATAAACATAATCATAAAAACAAATGACTGCTAAATAACAAATGATTATAAGCATACCGAATCGCAATACAAGTTAGAAAAAACGATGAAGATTTCCTTTTCATTGGCAGTCCAGCCTCTCCTAAAGTTGGGAGCTTCGGCTTCAATATGGCTGGTAAAAAAGGTTTCCAAATTTTACAGGCTCCTCACGTGTAGTTTATCTTTACCTTTTCATATTTTTGTATGCTTTCAGGAAGCACTGTAATTTCCAACAATAAATAAATTAGTATAGCGATCACCAGAAAGCATAAGACGTGTTTGAATGCAGCTGCTTATTTTTTCTTAATGAAAAAACTCCCTGATCCTTCCCCCAACACAAAAAGGAAAACATTCCATTCAATAATACTCGTACCAGCAAGTCATGTGGAGGCGGACGGCACAAAACCTGCAGGCGATAGTTGCAATTCTCGAGTGAACTACTTTTTAACTTTGCTTTTAATCAACGCTGGGAGTAAGGTTCCCCTTTAAAGAGGGAAGACCCCGTTAATAGGGATTTCCTCTTTGAATGAGATTGCAGAATATCGGGTCTTGACTTGAAACAAAGCTCTGGATAAATTGCTTGTGGTAATTTTTTGAAACCCACAGTTGGTTAATAGTCAGTCTAAATGTAACGTTATTTTCCCATGAAAATTAGTGGCGCAGTACTCACAATCACTTCTCCATTATGGATGTCAAATTAAGTATAATTATATTTTTGATTGCATAGTGTCCCAGGCTATGTGACTGCTATTGCATATTTTATAACATTTAAGGAGGGTCCAGTTTTCCATCTTTTTACGGTAGTACCCATACCTGTTTAGATTATGACTGCCAAATTAATGCAGACATGTTTAGTAGTTGGTGCACCCGTGTTTAGGTTAAGTGATATGCTAAAAAAAAAAAAAAAAGAATGAAAGAGGAAAGACCCTGTTTGTTTATTTTAGGAGTCCAGTCTTCAAGTCTCTGCACCCACTACGAACTGTATGTTTAAACCTAACCCAACAATTGGACCCAGTGGGATGCCAGCTTGAAAATCAAATCACGAAAATACTAATTTTAATGAAACAGAAGTCTAACGATTATACCTATGTATCAGATAGATCTACATTGCACATGATCATAATTATAAGTACTCTGTGGAACGATATTCAATTCATTTTTCAAACAAACAGACATGATCCAATTTACAGATATTAATCGCAGAGATTTCGTGATTATGTAACCGTTTGTTACGCTGTTTTAGGACTTAATAAGCTTATTATACAGAATTTTTGCACTGACACTACACATAACATCTGGTCGATTAACTCAGTCATTGGACATTCAAGTTATATCCTGAATGTAGCACTGTTACTAAAAGTATTAAGTGGCTATTTATGTTTTCTAATATATGCTTCTACGATATTTCTGTTTCCTGCTTTCACTTGAAGTTATTTTAATCTTCGGAAATTTATCTTTTAAATAATAATACACACACACACACACACACACATGAAGCACACACGGGCCACACATTAATAATAATTTTTCTTTTCATTGTACACAACTACAGGACTCTAGTGAAAGCCAAGAGCGCTTCGAAAATGTACCACAAATGCTATAAAGGAATTTTGACCTTAAACACTTACATACTACCTACAGAATTACTTGGGCAGGCAGCACACTATTTGCAAAGCGGTTTTGGTCAATCAAATCCCACTGAAGTGACTCATGCTTGCATTTAATTCGAATTACCCCCTCAGGGTGAATATTATTGAAACCTGCTCCCACTCACATGTGAGTAGGAATCTAGGAATCTAATTCCCTCCTCACATTGGTCTCAAAACCAAGATTCAGATTTACCTGCAATTGAAAGGAATTGATCAAACCCCTGAGGGGAAAATCGTTTAAGAAAGGAGAGAAAGAATATCCTTATAAAGGTATTGTTGAGAGCACATGATATATTAAAACAATGATGAATGGCACTTAACATTACAACTTTTCATGATCATACACATGGATCGATCATTATGATATAATGATTTATATATACATAAAATATATGTAAGAATCTATATATATATATATATATATATATATATATATATATATATATATATATATATATATATATATATATATATATATATATATATATATATATATACTAACAGGACCTCATTCAAATTGGATGGTATCTAGTGGAGATATTTATTTTTTTAACAAATATCCCCACTAGATACCATCCAGTTTGAATGAGGTCCTGTTAGTAATTGTACTAAAGCACAGATCATATATGTGTATGTGATAAAGTTTATATATGCTGTATATATATATATATATATTTATATAATATATTAAATACTATGACGTCATGGCATCTAAACAGAATATGGCTTCTAATGCTGTAGGAAAAAAATGGCAAACACAAACTGACGATAAAAAAAAATAAACAAGAAACCAACGTTGCTAAATACAGTGGGTGTTTGTTACGAAACACTCAGTGGTCAAAAACAGCCACATGCGGAATTGAAGAAATCTGAAAAGAAAGATGATAATAAGAGTTGATTTCTGAGACCAACACTTTTCTCTCTTTTTTCCTTTCGGCAGTTGTCACTGCATAATGGAAGGTTTAAAAACTCGAACCCTTTCAATTCTCGACTGTCAAAACGCCTTGGCTTCTTTCACTGGATCTTCTTCACTGAGTAGTTGCTATTTTAGATGGCTATTTGTCTGTCCGTCCGCACTTTTTATGTCCGCCCTCAGATCTTAAAAACTGCTGAGGCTAGAGGGCCGCAAATTGGTATGTTGATCATCCACCCTCCAACCATCAAACATATCAAATTGCAGCCTTTTAACCTCAGTAGTTTTTATTTTTTTTTAAGTTTAAAGTTAGCCATGATCGTGCGTCTGGCTCCGTTGCAGGTGCCAACAGCACAGACCACCACCGGGCCGTGGTTGAAAGTTTCATGGGCCGCTGCTGAGAGTTTCATGGGCCGTGGCTGAGAGTTTCATACAGCATTATACGCTGTACAGAAAACTCGATTGCGCCGAAGAAACTTCGTCGCCTCTTTGACTTGTTATTGCTTCATTTTACAGAGACGATGTGTACAAAACTTGTTCTGAGAAGAGGAGTTCCTTAGTAATACTGTATTGTTATTTATTGAAGCCGGAATCGACATGTTTGCCCAAACAAGCTTAGCCTCATATGAGAAAGTAGTTCCCGGTTTGATGTGAATTATTCAAAGCAAGTCTTTCATTAAAATAAAAAGCAGGTGAAACGATTCAGGAATTGCTGACTCCAAAGAATTACAAATTCTAGAAATAAATGTTTTAAACGATAGAACAAGTTGTAACCTGCTTTTCATACCTCTCGGTAAAAAAAAAAAGATGATTGACAGGGACACTGGCAGTAAAGTACAGGGTTAAATTTGCATAAAAGGTATGTATTTAAGAGACGTTTATTCTTCATCACTTCAATGCACATTAGGGTAATTCAGAGAAGCGTCTGCTTTGTGCTTTTGCAAGTTTTTCCAGTATTTATAAAGCTCTCCAGACTGGATATGAACAGCTAGAATTTTGTTATGAGTTTACTCTGAAGTAAATCTATATAATGTTTTGTTTTTCACTCGTACTTATGAGTTAGAATTTTGGACACTCCAAAGTAAAAAGGGAGATTGTTTTTTAAACAGAATCATGTTCCCGTAATTTATAGAGGAAGGTATTATAATAACACTCGGGAAACTTGGGATCACAAGTATCTTCTACAACAAAAGGAAGGCGGTTGATGAAACATCAAACTTCTACGTCATACGAAGGCTCTACAATCTTGACAGAACTAACTATGAAAGACTTAAGAAGAGAAAGTTGATTTTAAAGTCATGTGACGTGGTTCTTTTTTCCTGATAATGAACCACTGTATGCAACAGTGTCACCGTAATCAATAAATGACAAAATTTAAACCTCAAATAGTTCTCTTTTTGATAGCTGAATCTCTGGACGTAATGCAGTTCCGTTCCCGTAATCAATAAATGCAAAGCTATAATTTCGAAAACCATCATGGAGAGTCTGATTCACAACGAACCATTACTTGAAATCTACGAAGGAATTATGAATGCAATCAGCGTAAATCAGGCTTTGGACACAATACGACGAAGCACAACTGGCGGAATAACATTAATTGGTTGAATGGTGTTAACAATGGAGTCTAATTCATATGGAACACGGCGACAAACTCCACTCACTTGCATAACAAGCGTCCACGGAATAGAGAGCCTATGTGTGAAAGTTAAAAAAAAAAAAATTGTAACGTAACTTGAGAAAAATATTTGCATTTGGAAGTAGTTATACAAACTAGCAAAGCCGTCTTATCGAATATAAAAGATGAAAAATTAAATTAAAGATAAAATAACCAACCAGAAAGATGTCTTCATATGTAAACAGGGATATAAATTAGCAATGCTAAGACAATGGTACAGCATGTGTTAAGTAATAACTACAGCATCGTATATCTGCTTAGCATAGACATCACAAACACTTCCTGGTGGAAAATTCCAAAGTCTCATAGAACAAGGGATGAAACAGTTCTAGCTCTGGTCATCAGAAAACAGAAATACGTTGAATTGCTCTGTTAACACGTTCTGTTTCTTTTCGTAATAAAAATGAAGTTTCATTGTCTCTGAATGTTAGAAAAACCAAGCCAAGCAACGAACAACTTAAACAACTCTTAATGCCTTTTGTACAAAGTACGATGACACGTTTTTCTGATTTATTTTTTCATTTTAAAGTCGCCGGAGCAGTTGATCAAAGTTCCTCTTATGAAGCCAGTGCCCGAAGGTAAAAAATGATAAGGGGAAAAATGTGGAAAGAGACTGTTGTAGAGCTACGGCGGAAGTAATAGACCTTCCTTTTGGAATGAAGCATAAAATGAATCGTGAAATTTAACTTTAACATACATACACACACGCACACACACACACACACACACACACACATACACACATATATATATATACATATATATATATATATATATATATATATATATATATATATATATATATATATATATATATATATATATATATATATATATATATATATATATATATATATATATATATATATATATATATATCGCTCCATCATTACAAGACTGTCGTAACTCAAAAATTTGAAGTTTTGAGTTACATAGCTCAAAGATTGCCCATTTAATTCTGCGTCTTTTGGTAATAAAGTCGTAAGTCTAAGTGCATTTTTGGCCGAGAGATGGCGCTGGGAAGATTTTAAGTCTAAATCAAAATCTCGGTGCAGTTATAGGACTTTGAAACTTTAAAACGCTTCTCCTGAAAATCAAGATTTTGGAGTTACGACAGTCTTGTAATGATGGAGCGATATATATATATATATATATATATATATATATATATATATATATATATATATATATATATATATATATATATATATATATATATATATATATATATAGTCTCATAATTGGGCGACTATTGAAATCTTAGCTTAATGATAAATAATATTGCAAGACCAGGAAGAACATTCTTTATTACAAGCTTTCAGGTATAAAAACCTCATCATCAGGCTGAAAAAACCGACAAGGATGAGAATCAATAAAATTACAATAAAATTAATTGTCATAATAAATCTTCAGCAAAAATACTAACGAAATATAAAATGAACAAGTAAATACAAACTAAAAGGGTGAGACGTAAAATAACGAAACATTAAAAACACAAACATAAAAATATGAAAATAAAACTATAGTGAAATGTAAACAAACTACCACTCACAAAGTAAAATATTTAACGACCTAATTGAGTACCTACTATGAAATTACACGATAGCTAGTTGAATACCAGACGAGTTGTTGTTCAATTCCAATCTTTTAATAGTCATACTCTGAAATTAAAGGTCAGTCTGTTTGAACAAAAGACAGTACCCGAAAAATCCAGGTCAGTGAAAGGATGGTCCTGTGCTAAACTGTGTTCTCTAATGGCAGAAAATTTGTTAAAGAATTATGCTCTTTCAATTTTAACCAAGATGTTATAATGGCTAGTTTCGATGAACCTCTCTTTTCACCAATATCCCATTAAAAGAAACAACCGACATTATTCTTAATAATAATGTGAAAACCATCTATCAGGTTTGGACTTAATAAAATAGACTTGCAAAAATTATTACATTTAGCAACTGCTGATGGCATTTTACTTTTGATGGTAAATTATATAATCAAATAGATGGAGTAGCTATGGGAAATTCCTTGGACCTGTATATGCGGATTGCTTCATGGGTTATTGTGAAAGGATTTGGATGTCTGAATGCCCTAGTGCTTTCAAACCTTTGTATTACCGTAGGTATGTAGATAATACTTTCCTTGTGTTTAAGGAATTATCACATGTTGATTTGTTTTTGAATATTTTAATTCTCGACCCTAACATTTCTTTTACTTGTGAGACGGAACAGGATAATAAGTTGTCATTTTTAGATGTACAGGTATACAGAAATAGTGGCAAATTTGAGACCTCTGTTTATAGGAAAAGTACTTTTACTGGCTTGGGATTGAATTACCTCAGTTTTTCGCCAAAGTTGTATAAGATGAACTCAATACGCACTTTGATTAATAGAGCCTACAATGTTTGTTGTGATTTTAATTTATTTCATCAAGATATGGTTTTCCTCCAGAATTACTTTTCTGAAAACTCATATCCCATTTTTGTATTTTACAAAGTTCTGAAAAATTTTTAAATGAAAAGTTTTGTCCCAGACCGGTGTACAGTACTGCTAGTAAAGATCTAAACATTAAATTGCCTTACCTTGGTCATAGTAGCTATATGGTCCGAAAAAGTTACAAGAAATACTTAAGCATTGTTTCCCTCAAATCAGTTTCCGGTTTGTTTTCTGTAATCCTTTACAATAAGATCACTTTTGAGAGAGAAGCCTACTCTGCCTGTGGACCTTAATTCCTGTGTCGTTTACTTGTTCACTTGTTCGCAGTGTGGTCTGCGATACGTGGATCTAGTTCCCGCTGGCTCAGACACAGAATTTTGGAACACAGAGGTCTTTCTATTAGAACTAGGTTTCCCCCTTTCCAAACCACCCTTTTCTGCCATTAGAGAACACAGTTTAGCACAGGACCATCCTTTCACTGACCTG
>NC_089743.1:86544970-86604970 GCF_040412425.1 Macrobrachium rosenbergii | reverse complement strand
TATATATATATATATATATATATATATATATATATATATATATATATATATATATATATATATATAAAATTTATAACAAGCAGTGAGTGCTTCATAACAAGCACTCACTGTATCTATAGCAACGTTGGCTTCTTCTTTCGTGGAAATGGTAATTACCAGTTCCAGGAACAAGAAGCCAACGTTGCTAGATACAGTGGGTGTTTGTTATGAAACGCTTAATTACCAGAAGCAGCTACGCTCGGAATTAAGGAGAAATCTGGATAAGAAAGAGAAGAAAGAGTTGATTTCTGAGAACAAAATCTCACTCTCTTTTTCCACCTCGGCGGATGTCACCGCATAATGGAAGGAATAAAAACTCGAACCCTTTCAATTCTCGACCGTCAAAACACGTTGGCCTCATTCACTGGGTCTTCACTTCGCAATTTCCGGGAAAAAACACGGCTCTTTTTCAGCCAATGTGTTGCTTTTGGTTGCGAAATATTACGGTTAAAATGTGTAACTCTCATATTCATCACTTTATTTGACAGAGGCGATGGGTACGAAATATGCCCAGCTGTGAAAAGATTCTTTGTAATATTGCTTTGTACTGACTCTTCATTTTATGGTTACGAGGCCGGAGTGAAAACGTTTACCTAAACAAGCTTGGCCACATATGAGAAAGGTTTATGAACTTGTGTAAATATTTAAAACAAATCCTTCAAAAATATTGGGTGAAATGATTCGGGTTTTACCAAGTCTGGAAATGAATGTTTTAAAGGGTCGACAAAATTGAAAATTACTGTTCACACATATCAGTAAATAAAAAAGGATTGTCAAGGATACAGGCAGTAAAATACTTGGTTGAATATTGCTTTCAGTAGGATGCCTATTTAAGGGACTTATAATCTTCATCACTGCGTTGCATATTGAGCTGACCCAAAGGAGAGTTTGCTCCGAACTTTTCTAAATTATTTATGTCATTATAAATCTTGTTGGAACTGGGTATGTATAGCTAGAATTTTGTTACAGGATTATTTTGAAGGAATTCTATTTTTTTTTTCATTCGTACTTATGAGTAAGAATTTTGGACATTCCACAACAAAAGGAAGGCGGTTGATGAAAACTTCAAACTTCTAAGTCATACGAAGGCTCTACCATCTTTATATAACTAACTATGAAATACTTAAGGAGAGAAAGTTGATTTTAAAGTCATATGACATAGTTCTCTTTTTCTGATAACGAATCTCTGGATGCAATAGTGGCACCGTATTCAATAGATGAAAAAAATTAAATTTCAAATAGTTCTGTTTTTTTATAGCCGAATCTCTGGACGTAATGCAGGTATGTTCCCGTAATCAATAAATAAAAATTATCACCTAAAACCACCATGAAAAGTATGATTCACAGCGAAACATTCATTGAAATCGACGAAGGAAATATGAGGTTCTAAGTTATACGAAGGCTCTACAATCTTGATATAACTAACTATGAAAGATTTAAGGAGAGAAAGTTGATTTGTAAAGTCATATGACATAGTTCTTTTTTTTCTGATAATGACTCCCTAGATGCAATAGTGTCACCGTAATCAAGAGATGAAAAAAAATAAATTACAAATAGTCCTGTTTATTTTTTTATAGCTGAATCTCTGGACGTAATGCAGGTATGTTCCGGTAATCAATAAATAAAAATTATCACATAAAACCACCAGGAAAAGTATGATTCACAGCGAAACATTCATTGAAATCGACGAAGGAAATATGAATGCAATCAGTTTAAATCAAGCTACGGACACAACGCGAGGAAGCACAGCCGATAGAATATCATTAATTGGTCGAGTGGTGTTGACAACGGAATCTAATTCATATGGAACATGACGGCAAGCTCCACTCACTTGCATAACAAGCGTCCAGAGAATGGAGGGTCTATATGTAACAGTTAGGAAAAAGGAATTATAAGGTAAGTAAAGATATGATATCCACAGAGACAAATATTTGCAAATGTAAATCAAGATACAAATCTGCAATGCTAAGGCAATGGCACATCGCGATTTGAATGAGGAATGCACTACGTTATCGAATATAAAAGATAATAGGAATTTGATATAAAATAACCAAGCATTAAAATATCTGCATATGCAAGCAGGGATATAAATTAGCATTGCTAGGGCAATGACACAGAGCGATTTGAATGAAGATTACACCATGTTATGGAACATAAAAGGTAACAGGAAGTTAAAGATGAAATAACCGAACATTCACATATTTGCATTTGCAAACAGGGATATAAATCATCAATGCAAGGGCAATGATGCAGCGGGATTTGAATGAAGACTGCAGCGCCGTATGCCTTCTGATCATCGAAATCAAAACATTTCCACGTGGACAATCCCAAAGCTTCATAGTACAAGGAACGAAACAGCTCTGGCTGTGGTCACCACAGAGTAGAAATACTTTGAACAGCGCTGTTAATATCTGCTGTTTCTTTTAGTAATAAACACATAGTCTAAAACCCTAAAATATCTTTTACCTTTTTTTTTTTTGCAAAACATGAGGAGGAGAGTTTTCTAATTTACTTTTTCATTCTGAAGTCGCCGAAGCAGTTGATCAAAATTCCTTTTATGAAGCCAGTGCCTGAAGATAAAAATTAATAAATTGGAAAACGAGGAAAAACATTGTGGTTGAGCTACGGCCGGAGTAATAGACCTTTTTCAAAAAGAAACGGAAAGTGAATCGTGGTTTTTAATAAAAAATTCTCGAGCGTAAAATTTAACTTTACACACACATATACATATATATATACATATATATATGTGTACGTATATGTGTATATATAAATATATATATATATATATATATATATATATATATATATATATATATATATATATATATATATATATATATATACATACATACATGGAACAAATGCAAAAGTCAACGCCCATTTCTAGACAGACGAGAGGACAAAGGAATCGTGAAGAAGTAGGATGGGACGGTAGAATAACCAACGGACCTACAACCTGGTAAATAAGTCAAGGTTATAATACCCAGCACAAAGAGAATTGGTAAGAGAGATTCAACGCTTATCTGTATAAGGAAAATGGATCAGTGAACTCCGTATTCCCCTGACTGCGAGGTTTTGCACCTATCTCAGTCTTCATATCCAATCTCTGGAAGTCTTTGGTTTTATTTTCATCGAGACCTCAAAATCTTAATCTTAGCCCCCTTCCTTTCCAGTTTCTTCGGGTCTGGGCTAGCTACAGCAAAGAGTTGATAACGCTGTTACGTAATCTACGTTGCGCGGCCTTCCGCAAATTCCCCACGCTAAGGAACTGGAGCATTCATACTCGGAGAAGGAATTTTCCAGGCAAGTGTTTTGCACGCGAGCAATAACTGGCATAAGAAACGGCAGCATTTGTGACAATGGGGATTTCATTGTGGCGCAACAAAAGCGCAATTTGTGCAAGACTGATTTCCAGGCGGAACGAATTCAGCTTTTTCCTTTGGGAGGTTTTTAATCATTCTGTTCTTTGGGTGTCTCGCTGGTTAGCTGGTTTGGAAAACGTGGCTAACCAGTGAAAAATGGCTAAAGTTCAATGTGATATGCCTTATACACACACACACACATTGAGAAAGAGTCGCTGTTGAAAGAGAGAGAGAGGAAACAGGGTCGACCCCACCGCCTCTGAAGATAGACCAATCGGTTCGCCCATGTAATGCTCTTACCCAGAACATTCTTATCTGTTCCCGAACAGTTGTAACATATATATATATATATATATATATATATATATATATATATATATATATATATATATATATATATATATATATATATATATACATATACATACACATATAAAACTATATCATATGAATGGAAATAAACAAAATATATTTTTCATGCAAAATCAATACACTGTCAAACCTGACAACCGTAACCGAAGGAGAATGCACCTCATAATCAACAAGATCTTGACTAAAAAACTTTCTGAACAGAAACGTTGACAACTGCAAGTTTCTTATCATGTCGCTTCTTTCCACTTCTCTTTCTGGTTTCAAAAAGGCCTGAATTACTTAAGGGAATTTTGCTCTCTCTAAAGAACGCAGTAAATACCTTGCTCCGGGAAAGGTCAGACAACAGTGATTTATATTTCTTTTATCTGTGAATGCATGGCACTCTTATTATTATTATTATTATTATTATTATTATTATTATTATTATTATTATTATTATTATTATTATTATTATTATTAACTGAAGGTAATAGACCCTCTTTCAAGTAAGTTTTGTTAAAGAGAATGGCAGAATCAGTAGAATTGATTTATATATGGTCTTCTCAATTCTCCTTATTATTCTCTTCCCGATGCCATTCTCTTTAACAAAACTTATTATTATTATTATTATTATGATTATTATTATTATTATTATTATTATTATTATTATTATTATTATTATTATTATTAGAAAGGATCGCAGCATTATGCCCTAAAACTTAGGACCAGAAGACGGAAAGTGTAAATATAGACTGTAAGTGTTAAGATTGGAAAAAAATAAACATATGGAAACACAAGTCTTCTATTGCACAGAGAGTCTTTTATTCAAATTTATGTCAATTCTACGGTATCAAATCACTACCAGGTTTCAGTTCCGAAATCTTATGTTAGCTAAACAGATATTCGCTAGGATGTGATGGATAATAAATTTTCAATGACAACAAGTCATTCCATCGTCACTAATCCTCACCAATATTTGATTAGCGCCCTTAGGAGGGGAGTGCCGTCAGGGCCCCTCACACGGCGCACTGTAATCACTACTTACGGTTCTTTGCAGTGTCCCATTGGCAACAAGTTGCAACCCCTTTCATTCCTATTACTGCACTTCCGTTCATATTCTTTTTCTTCCATCTTACTTTCAACCCTCTCCCAAAAATTATTCCAGCATTATTTTCAGAGGTGAATGACCTCATAGTTCCCAGCGCTTGGCATTTGGCTTAAATTTTATGTTCCATTCCAACATTTGATCAACTGGAGGCTGCACCCAAGCAATGATTTCACCCTAGGATTGGTCCAAATCCGCTCTGTCGTTCACGAGATACATTTGTTTTTTCATCTGCCAGACACTTCAAAACACTCTTGAGGTGTTTTGTTAACACACACAAAAATTAAAAAAAAAGCATACCCTCTCACTCGGAGCTCTAAAAATATAGGTTTAGCTGCTGAAGTTTTATACTACTTAGGTAGATGAAAACCAGAGCAGTAACTGAATGCGTGTCCTAAATGCCTTGAAGATATTTTAGTTGAGTTCCTTCAGATAAGTTAATCCATTAAGGGTGAATTTTATCGAAACATATACAAACACGCGGCAAAAATACTGCCTCAGTCGATGGCGGTAACGACAATATATAGGCATTACTGCTGAATAAGGTGGGTAGGCGGCCAGGGGTGGTTGGATAGGTGGGTGGGTGGTACCCCGTACCCTGTAAAAGAAATCGTTAGGAAGTATTTCAGTACAAAATACATTTCCTTATATATACACCAACGAAAGCAAATGTACCGTATATTAAAATCGAAATATTTGGACGCAGAAGACGAATTCTTCCTTGATAACAAAACATACGAGAATCTTAGAGTTGCAAACATCTTGAGCAACGAAACCCCGAAAACAACAACAAAAAAAAAAAATAAATTGCTCGCAAGAAAACATTCTAATGCTCCCACATTGCTCGAGTGCCTCTGGTTTGCTCGGAGTTTATTAAATGAGAGAAGAACGAAATTCGTCTGCTCGCTGCATTTGCCTTGGGTCGGATATTGGGAAAATGCATAAGCGTTCAGCGGATGAATGCGCTCTGAATATTCAGAAAGGCATCGCGTTTACCTATGGCTAACGAGATAGATAGACAGATAGACAGATAAATAGATAGATAGCACACTTTCACACACGTACATATATATATATATATATATATATATATATATATATATATATATATATATATATATATATATATATATATATATATATATATATATATATATATATATATATATATATATATATATATATATATATATATATATATATATATATATATATATATATATATATATATATATATATATATATATATATATATATATATATATATATATATATATATATATATATATATATATATATATATATATATATATATATATATATATATATATATACACAGTGTATTACCATTCCCGGTCTCCTCATCACAAATAGAAGCGCACATATTATTATGCCCGAACCCTCGGCATACGCATCCTTGAACATTTAATAACGGCTCATTTGCAAATTTTCTTTGACATATATTCAGAAAAGTTTACGTAAACAGCGGCAGTATTCATGAGTATGAAAATACGGGATGGCTGCGTTTACCTCGGGCATAGTACAAGAGAGAGAGAGAGAGAGAGAGAGAGAGGAATTGACAGGGTACATTCATGCCTTTGTTAAAGGAGGTAGCGTATTATATAATGTCATGATGCAAAATAAATATTTCTATTCTAATTCATAGGACCTTATCACATGGTATTGTTTAGTTTTAGAACTGAGAAAAGAGCAAAATCGTTTGCAAAATATTGTGTGGTATCTTTTGGTATTTGGATTCATATGTCGCTAAAGGGGTGAAAGAATTTTTTTCAGAGAAAAAAAAATCTAACTAAATGTAATTCGGTATATCCTGATGACTGGAATTGGCTGACTATGTTGAAATAAATTGTATTTATGTGGGAGCAGAAATATAAAAAAACAAACAACCTACACAATAAACGTTTTCTTTCTTTCTACAGATATTTATATTTCACACTTTGACTTGCGGGTCAAAAATTTTAATCTTCAATCCCTTAGAGGAAAATATTAATTTCAGAAGTTGATATTGTTATTTATTGTAGCTCGAAATAATTTTTGTCTCCAGTTTAAAATGAATGGAAGTTTGTCTCCAGACAGCAATAAAATATATATATATATATATATATATATATATATATATATATATATATATATATAATATATATATATATATATATATATATATATATATATATATATATATATATATATATATATATATATATATATATATATATATATAATCTTGCAAGTTCTCTTAGCTAGTCAGATAGTTGTCCATCTTATTTTAGTGTTGGCACCCTAACCAATGTAACCATTAGCGCGGCACCCATTCTTCACCATCCCACCATATCGCGTGAATTAACTTCTTGTTTAATGAATAAAATTACTATCCATACTCAAACCAAAATCGGCACACCGCTCATACAGAAATATACTGTACAAACAAGGAGCAAATCAGAAGAATTAGATAAACATAACTAGAGCAGACACACTGATAATAATTATATGAAGACTTCTGCAAACATTTTTATTTTACAAATGTTCACTGAGATGATCTGGCCAAGACAAAAATTCATGACAATCTTGCGGCACCCTTAGGCACTGTTTGTGACACCCAGTTGGAGAATCACTTCTAAGACCTCTGTCACAGTGAAACAAACGTTCTCTTGATTTCATATTTCTTGTCTTGAATTCTCTGGATTTCATATCTCTATTCTGCACTGAATTCTGGTTACAGTTCTTTCGCTCTCACACCTTTACTCTTCTCCCCCCCACCCTACGCCCACCCTTCCCACGCCCGCCGCCCACTATCTAACACTGTTTAGGTTTCTGCCTCCGAAGATTTCTGAAATACGCTTTCATTTCTCCAATATATCCTCTTTCTCAATTCTGTGTTGAATTCATCTGATTTAAAGGATAGGAATTCAATCCGTTTCCAGATGTTCAGAGGTCAAGTTATGTTAAAGATAAATGCACGTTAGAACTTTGTTTGAAAAATCTAATGAAAGTTTTCACCTTTCCAGAATTATTAGGATTATCTAAGATAAATAACTAAGCTGACCGTGGTTCTCTCTCTCTCCCTCTCTCTCTCTCTCTCTCTCTCTCTCTCTCTCTGGTATGAAAGGATAATCATATTAACTGGCTCAAACTAGATATGGGTCGAGTCACAAGGTATGGAAACACAATATAAAACGAGTAAAAAATGCTCCGAAATTTCTTTGGCGCAATCGAGTTTTCTGTACAGCCGCTACAGCGTATAATCAAGGTCACCGAAAATAGATCTATTTTTGGTGGTCTCGGTATAATGCGACCCAAGAAACTTTAACCACGGCCGGTGGTGGCCTATCCTATATCGTTGCCAGAAGCACGATTATGGCTAACTTTAACCTTAAACAGAATAAAAACTACAGAGGCTAGAGGGTTGCAATTCGGTATATTTGATGATTGGAGGGTGGATGATCAACATACCAATTTGCAGCCCTCTAGTCTCAGTAGCTTTTAAGAAATGAGAGCGAACAGAAAAAAATGAGGGCAGAAAAAAGCGTGGACGAACAGACAAAGCTGGCACAATAGTTTTCTTTTACAGAAAACTAAAAGTAAAATAAAATATTTACTTCTGAATAAACGTCTGTCGATTTTCCGGTACACCGTTGAATTGAAACCGCGGGTTGGACAGCGTTGAAAAAGCCAGTCCTGCAAAAGAGGAAATATGAAAAAGAATAAACTTGTTTCCTGCGAGCGAATTTCAAATATCCGTGAGATGAAATCTTGCGTCGTCAAGTTGAACCCAACTCCTTTCCGTCGGAAATTGAAATAAAAAGACAAAAGGAAAACTCGCTCCTCTGATGCTTCGCTCAGACGTCTTTTGCATATACGGAAATATTTTACATCTATCCACAAAATACGTAACATTTAAAAGTCTTAACGAAATATAGGAGCTATACTGGCAGCTTAACAATTTGTTTTTTTAATGATTTATTTTGGATATATATGAAAATTTGACCAAGAAATAGAATGAAGATTTCCTTGTTTCTCTCCTGACTTTGAAAGCTTGGTCGGATGAAAGAATTTGTGTTCCTTTGTGCACAACGTTATATTAATATGAAAGTTTCTCAAAAGAAATAATATTAATGCAAGGGAGCTCGTGGAATTAATAATGATTTCTCATACAAAGCGTAATATTGTCCATTTCTGTCAGTTTACCAAGACAATAATTGCACATTTCTGTCAGTTTACCAACTTAATAATTGCACATTTCTGTCAGTTTACCAAGTTAATAATTGCCCATTTCTGTAAGTTTACCAAGTTAATAATTGCCCATTTCTGTCAGTTTACCAAGTTTACCAAGTTAAAAATTGCCCATTTCTGTCAGTTTACCAAGTTAATAATTGCCCATTTCTCTTAGAAGGTTTTCAGTTAAAAATTGCCATTTTGCCATTTTACCTGTACGATTGCCCATTTCTGTCGGGGCTTACCAAGCTAATAATGGCCCATTTGTGTCAGTTTACCAGCTAAGTTAATATCGCCCATTTCTGTCAGTTTACCAAGTTAATAATTGGTCATTTTGTCCAGTTTACAAGTTAATAATTGCCCATTTCTGTCAGTTTACCAAATTAATTGCCCATTCTGCCAGTTTACCAAGTTAATGATTGCCCATTTCTGTCAGTTTACCAAGCACATGTTAGCCATTTCTGTCAGTTTCCATTTGTTAATAATTGCCCATTTCTGTCAGTTTTACAAGTTAATAATTGCCCATTTCGCCAGTTTTACCAGTTAATAATTGACCATTTTGTCTGTTAACCAAGTTGATAACTGCCCATTTCTGTCAGTTTACCGGTTAATAATTGCCCATTTCTGTCAGTTTACAAGTTAATAATTGCCCATTTCTGTCAGTTCACTGCTAATGATTGCCCATTTCTGTCAGTTTACCAGGATTAATAATTGGCCATTTTTTGTCAGTTACCAAGTTAATAATTGCCCATTTTATCAGTTTACCAAATTAATAATTGGCCCATTTCGTCAGTTTACCAAGTTAATAATTGACCATTTTGTCTGTTAACCGCTGATAACTGCGCATTTCTGTCAGTTTACCAAGTTAATAATTGCCCCATTTCTGTCAGTTTACCAAGTTATAACTGCCCATTTCTGTGGTTACCAAGTTAATAATTGCCCATTTCTGTTAGTTTACCAAGTTAATAATTGCCCATTTCTGTCAGTTTACCAAGTTAATGATTACCATTTCTGTCAGTTTACTTAAGTTAGCGATTGCACATTTCTGTCGGTTTACTAGTTAATAATTGCCCATTTCTGTCAGTTTACTTCAAGTTAATAACTTTGCCCATTTCTGTCAGGTTTACAAAGTTAATAATTGCCCATTCTGTCAGTTTACCAAGTTAATAATTGCCCATTTCTGTCAGTCTATTTCAAAGTTAATAATTGCACATTTCTGTCAGTTTACAAATTACATAGTGTCCATTTCTGTCAGTTTACAAATTAATATTGCCATTTCTGTCAGTTTACAAGTTAATAATAGTGCCCATTTCTGTCAGTTACCAGGGTGTAATTGCCCATTTTGTCAGTTTAATAATTGCCTATTTCCTGTCAGTTTACCAGAGTTAATAGTGCCCATTTCTGGTTTTACCAATTTCGAGTGCCCATTTCTGTCTCAACAAGTTAATAATTGCATTTTCTGTCAGTTTACAAGTTAATAATTGTCCATTTCTGTCAGTTTACCAAGTTAATAATTGCCCATTTCTGTCTCTTTACCAAGTTAATACTGCCATTCTGTCAGTTTACTAAGTTAATAATTGCCCATTTCTGTCAGTTTACCAAGTTAATAATTGCTCATTTCTGTCTATTTTACCAAGTTAATAATTGCTCATTTCTGTCAGTTTACAATTTAATAATTGCCCATTTCTGTCTCTTTACTGTTAATAATCGCCCATTTCTGTCAGTTTACCAAGTTTAATTGCCCATTTCTGTCTCTTTCACAAATTAATAATTGCTCCATTTTCTGTCAGTTTACCAAGTTAATAACTGCCCATTTCTGTCAGCTTCCATCAGTTTACCAAGTTAATATTTGCCCATTCTCACAGGTTAATAATTTGCTCATTTCTGCAGTTTAATAATTTTGCCCATTTCTGTCTCTTTACCAAGTTAATAACTGCCCATTTCTGTCAGTTTACTAAGTTAATAATTGCCCATTTCTGTCAGTTTACCAAGTTAATAATTGCCCATTTCTGTCAGTTTACCAAGTTAATAATTGCCCATTTCTGTCAGTTTACCAAGTTAATAATTGCCCATTTCTGTCAGTTTACCAAGTTAATAATTGCCCATTTCTGTCTCTTTACCAAGTTAATAATTGCTCATTTCTGTCAGTTTACCAAGTTAATATTTGCCCATTTCTGTCTCTTTACCAAGTTAATAATTGCCCATTTCTGTCAGTTTACCAAGTTAATAATTGCCCATTTCTGTCAGTTTACCAAGTTAATAATTGCCCATTTCTGTCAGTTTACCAAGTTAATAACTGCCCATTTCTGTCAGTTTACCAAGTTAATAATTGCCCATTTCTATCAGTCTGCAAGTTAATTGCCCATTTCATCAGTTTACCAAGTTAATAATTGCCCATTTCTCTGTAAGTCACAACAATAATTGCCATTTCTGTAAGTTTCCAAGTTAATAATTGCCCCATTTCTGTAAGTTTTAAAAGTTAACATTGTGGGCCCATTTCTAAAAGTTTACCAGTTAATAATTGCCCATTTTCTGTCAGCTTACCAAGTTAATAATTGCCCATTTCTGTCAGTTTACCAAATTAATAACTGCCAATTTCTGTAAGTTTATAAGTTAATATTGCCCATTTTTCAGCTTACCAGTTAATAACTGCATTTCTCTTTAGTCATGAGATACAGTGGCAATTGTAAGTTAATGAATTGCATTTTCTGTCAGTTTCTTCAGTCAAGGAGATACTGTGGCATCATCATCTATCTATCTATCTATCTATCTATCTATATCTATCTATCTATCTATCTTTGAATAATTTACACTGTTTTGATATTTGAGTTCCTCATGGCTGGTTCACTTTAACCTTTACCCAAGAGCTTCCAAGGATGTAGGATGCATTTTATGATAAACACTCATGGTTTCCTTATCCTTTCCAAGGCTTTTCAGTTATCCACAAACTTATCCTCCTGAATATTTACAACGTGATGGATAACTGACATCCTCCTTTCCTTTGTTTTTCCATGGGATGATTGTATCAATATGGAGTATGCCATACAAATCTCAGAACGTCACTGAATATTGTATGATATGGCGGGTCTAGCAGAACGCCTTCGGTAGAGTGGGGCCAGAAAAAATAAGCTAACTGTAGCTGTAACAGACGTGTTGTATCATTTGCATGCACTTTAATAACTGCATTATTTCATTATGACCTCGCAATGTTTTCCTCTGTCTAAAGAATCAAAAACTTGGGTTTACCATAAATTCCGCCAAACCATAGGCCTACAATATTCCAGTGACGTTTTGAGATTTTATATGACGCACTCCATATTGACTGTCATATCCACACTTAGAATAAGGTGCGTTCAGTTGAGCCACAGATATTTTCAGTCCTATGTCAAGTGACAAGTTATCGTACATTCTTTGCCCTGCATATCTGAAAGATCCAAAACCAACACTCAAAGTGCATCTTTACTCAAATAACTTGAAACTATCCGTAGCTTGTTTTGACTCCGTCTTTTGGTTGTATCATATGCAACAAGTCTTTCAAGTGTTTGCGACATCCAGTCATGATAGTTTAGTGAATCATTACACATATTTTAAACATTATTCCAGCTTTAATATCGACCCAATACATCTCAAAGAATACGGACGTAAACCTGTCTCGAGGTGCAACGAGCTTAATTATTCTTGCCGCTCTATTCTATAAATTATGCAGCTTTCTAAGTTGTGTCTTAGGCATTATGATAGACAAGAGTTGCAAGGATCTACTCTATTGATGACACAATTAATCACAAGCTTTCTAACAGAGCAATGATCACGATGTTATTTATATAAATACAATATTTCTAAGATGATGTCCAGTTACCCTCCCTGAGAAACAAATTATACAGTCCAGCAGCGCACCCAAGTCAGGGACTTTGTCATAAATCAGGACTGGACTCCTATTTATATTTAGATGAATACCATCTAGGCTTCCAAAGGTATTTTCATTCCCCACTAACCTAATTTCAGCTAAATTTTACATTCATGGAATTTTAGTTGCATGAATACCATCCATTCCTTAACAATGGTAAGAACATAATTTGGTTTCTCACTTTGTCAGTCATGACAGCTACAGGAATTTCATCCTACAGAGTAAGGCTTTTAGCATCCAAGTTGCTGTTGCCTGGTCTTGTACGTAGAACGACCTGTTCAAGATAAATCAGTTTTATCCGTTTTACGACTTTCTCTGCTCTTTGTTTACTAGGCAGATGCAACGTCGAACTTCATTAGGAGACTCTAATGGAAGTCTTTTACCTCCCCCGGATTTTCATTTTATCTAGAACATAGTCGCAGCTGGGTTGGATAACCAGTCTTCGATCTCTCTCTCTCTCTCTCTCTCTCTCTCTCTCTCTCTCTCTCTCTCTCTGTCTCTTCTCCTTTTTCAATTTCAATATTAGAAAATGTTTTAAACAAAAGTAAATTGTATATTTAAAATTAATTTCTGTTCCTCAATTGTCCCTTTGACCAAACATGGCTCAGAAAAACTCATTATAATCAGATTCTCGTTACCTAATATATCTAGCCATACATTAAAAAACGCATTAGAATATGTACATTATTTGCTTGTCAGTCATGTTTACATGAAATAAAGAAATATGGATTATAGCAGCCCATATATATCAGAGTTTTTTGCTTTAAAGACTAGGAGGAAAAATATAAAAAAAAAATCAAGCCATTCACTTAAGATAAAATGTCAGTTTTAAAATGTGAATTTCAAAAGAAGTAATATCGCAAAACCGTTTAATTTCAAATCAACTGGTGACGATGAGAAAAACAATAAAAAAGAAAATGAAAAGCAATAATAGAGAAGAATACAATAAAGAAGAACATATTTGTTTGCTGGACGAAAATATCGAATACCTGGTAATCATATTTCTAAGAATCGAAATTCAGTCCTTTCTGTTATATATATATATATATATATATATATATATATATATATATATATATATATATATATATATATATATATATATATATATATATATATAAAAAGGCATTTAGTGATACATGTTGATACGTTTGATATCAAGAGGAATGTTTTCCTTTGATGTACGAAATAGAGTGGGAGTAATATCCAGATGGGAGGAACTAAAACTGCTATACATACAAGTTGATGTCGCTTTTCGATTTTTTTTTTTGGGGAGGGGGCGGGGTTATCACCCGTAAAATCCTTTGGTCTTCCGAGCAAGAAATGAGATGATAAACAGCTACTTCCTTCCGTTAGGCATCTAACCAGGGGCGGAAGGCGAGTTGAGAGAGAGAGAGAGAGAGAGAGAGAGAGAGAGAGAGAGAGAGAGAGAGAGAGAGAGAGAGAGAATATTAACGCATTGAGATTTTGCACTAAGCACCGATTTCGAATAATGAGAATGTGTCTCCATTTACTCATTTACTCTTGCTTACCAAGAGACTTGTCTCCAGGAGAAACAGTTGCATACTCGTAGTCAAAAGAGGAACTTGGGATATGGTGCCTGAATCTACGGTAACACTGCATTAATCGACATTCACTTACTGGAAACAAGAATATTCTTTTAAAATCCATCTTTCACCAGGCACACTTTTTTGACTTTGTGTCACCCCGGGGGTAAAATTGAAACTTTTTTATTTTCTATTTTCGTGACATCAAAAGGACATCTCTATAGAAGTCAATATGTCAATATTAAATTTTTCTAGTTGTTCGCTCGACTTAAATCTGATTCTATTTATCTTTTATGGCACACACACACACACACACACACAGAGAGAGAGAGAGAGAGAGAGAGAGAGAGAGAGAGAGAGAGAGAGAGAGAGAGAGAGAGAGATTATTATTCCTTCCAGCTATTTTAATATTGCAGAAAATCCGGATAATGGATTCTTCAAATGAATTTCAGCCTACAAGAGGTTGAGGTTAATTTATTATATTTGATTCAAGTTTTATTTACTTGGAGAATCCATTATTCGAATTTCCTATAATAATAAAATAACTGGGATAAATAATAATCCGTGCTCTCTCTCTCTCTCTCTCATAAAAGTTTTATAGCATATAGGAACTAGTGCGGACTAGGTCTAGGTTGAGCCACGACCCCCCAAAAAAGATGAATATTGATATACTGAATTCTCTGCAGACGTCTTTTGGATTTCACGAGAAAAAATCAAATACTTTTGAATTTTAACCGTAGGGTGACAAAGCTAAAAAAAAAAAAAAGCGAACCTTTAAAAACTGGGAGTTTTAAAGAATATTTTTGTTTCCTTTGAGTGAATGTCGATTGCGGTGTGAATTTGTCTTTCATTGTCAAGGTTGAAAGTCAGACCTTTCTGTCAGGAACAAAAAAAAAAAAAAAAAAAATACACACACACAGGAATGGTTGTATAGATCGATACCACCTGATAAGTATTCACATTTCCTTTATATTTATAAGTTACTGTTTTTTATATAAAGCATGTAATCTAATGTCCACCGGGTCTAGGAATATAATGGCTATGGAAAACTCTCAAATGAATTTGATGGAATTTTTAAAGAATATAGATACGAAATGAAATGAACGAAATATATTTCCTCTCCTCGTCAGGTTTCGAACTCGGAATATGTTCAATTCTAAACACTTCGTTTGAATTCACTTGAAATGTTCAAAGGGAAAAAGATTCATAATAAAAAGCTTACACGTCAGTGGTAATTCACAATGTTGCTTCTGCACTAAGTGGCCTTTGAAGAGAAGTGCATATGTGGCAAGAAGATAACTCTCTCTCTCTCTCTCTCTCTCTCTCTCTCTCTCTCTCTCTCTCTCTCTCTCTCTCTCTCAGAATTACCTACCGTTTGAAATATAAAGTCTTCTTAACGGTTAAACCTAAGCATTGCATAAGGACAGTTCAAGTCTTAGAAACTTCTTTGCAAACTCTACCGCATTAGATGGCTTGATAAGTCGATTTGCCTTAGTATGCCATATTGAGAATGGTAGCAATTCTCTTCTCGCAGTGCTTTGGAGCGAAGCTTTATCAAAATCCAACATCCGTGCAGTCAGCATTCAGTAAGTGAATTACAATTACGCCTTGCATGCAAGACGAATCTCGGATGAAATGTTGCACTGTAAGCATGTGATATTAAAATCCCATGAGCCTCTATTGTTTTCAAAAAGATTTTTAGGGATACTAACCTCAAACTTCGAACCTTTCATTTGTTCTTGATTTTTTAATGAATTTGCTCAAATGCAAGTTTTACAACAGCAGTCTTACGACGGATAGTTTTATTCGTTATCATTGTTAACTATAATTATAATAGATATATTTTCATACCGCATTTTCTGTAGAGGGAAATAATTTTCACAACTGAATTAAAATATAAATGCTCATAATCTGTAGTACTGTTGCTATACTGAAGTGTTCCCGTTATCCCCTTCCTCTCTCTCTCTCTCTCTCTCTCTCTCTCTCTATGTATATATATATATATATATATATATATATATATATATATATATATATATATATATTAAAATGAAAGAACTGAACTTCAGCTCTCAGGCAAGATTTGAACTCGCGTCTTCCGAGACGCAAACTCAAAACTTTACGAACGTGACGTTCATAAAGAGAGTTATTTCTTGCGGTCGGAAGTTATTGCCACTTACGTGCCTACCTGCTGTTTTGCCTCAAGTTTACTTCCATGATATCACTAATTTTAAGACAACTAAACGAATCGTAATGTTTTTTATGCAATGAACTTCTAAAAAAAACAGCCACAGAACTTATGAAGTATTGTGATAAACCAGTGCTCCTAATATCCGCGTGACACTACTCTCTCTCCACTTCAGAAATTTACCTTGACCGATGGCCCAATTCGCTTCATCCCTCGAAGGGATGTTTTTGCACTCTCCAAACAGTTTACACCACACCCCGAGACAATCTTCTTATGTTTGCAAAACTACTTCTCAAAAACTGTATTATGAAACTTGAGCGTTGCTCGTTTTATTTTTGTTAAAACTAGTCTCATTCAACATACAGACTTTTTTTATGAATTGTAAGAGGATTTGACTTTCAAAAACAGTTGCATTAATAGCTAAACATTTTACCACTGAGGGACGAAGAGAAGAAATGATTGTTGGAAAAATTATACCCATTCTATTCCCTCAAAAATAATACAAGCTTATTGTGCAATGCTTCTCGTATGACCTTTAGAAATCCATTCAGTATCGGATGAAAATATTTACAGTATCCTTTATTTTTTAAAATAATTTATGAAACGGGATTTCATAAATAACTGATCGCGAGAAATAGAAGGAAGACACCCACGTTCCACTTAATAGGAATAACTAATTAATTTCCGTCAGACTTAATTATTATCACCAGGACGCAAAACAAACCAAAGAAAACATAAGGATTCAATACTGCAAACAATTACTGTATTAATGTTACCAATATGACGTTTGTTTCAGGTAGGATATATGATCAATGTATAAATTCTTTGAGTAATGTAATACACGCAACGTTAAATGCAATACAGAACATTTGTGCTCATTGAATTCTAATAACTATTATGGATAGAAGTACAGAGAAAAATAATGATTTTTCTTATAGATACCTGTAACCTCTTCAGCAATCAAAGAGACGAAGTCTTAACATAATACTGGGTGAAAGTAATACTGTAGGTGATTAGCTGTGCGACAGCGTAATTAATATCTTAATACCCTCAATACACCAGTTGAATCTGAGTTCATCCTACCTTTATCACAGAAACATTTCCTTTCATGTTCAGGGATTTGTATTAATATCTCTAGGGAATTTCTTGATGGCTGTACCATAAGGAAATGGTACCAGTTATATCTTCTTGCTTCTCGAAGATTCAAGATGATAAGCGATTTTATTTTGACGATAGACAGAGAATTTTATGGCTGTTTAGAAGCGATGAATTATTGCTGTACCCTATTTATCCTCTTACAGAAGTTCTCTCTCTCTCTCTCTCTCTCTCTCTCCCTTAGACATAATTCGTATCACTAAATGTCTTTTAACACACAAGAGTGGGAATGAAAGTTACAATACCTTTGCTTTAAAAGAGAAATAGGAGAATTAATTTGAAACATGATTATATGATAACCATACACAGAAAGAGGAATTATTTTGTCAACTGGTCGTTATCAGAATATATATAAATATATATATATATATATATATATATATATTATATATATATTATATATATATATGTATATATATATATATATATATATATATATATATATATATATATATATATATATATATATATATATATACATACATAAATTATTCACCAGTGATAAATTGGGGTTCGGAAAAACTACCAACCCAGCAAGTGAGTCAACTACTTCATTTGCTGTACCGAGTAAAACGAATTTATGTGACTCGAATGAGTAGACCATTCTACTTGGAAAAAAACAGGATCAGGTGAAATTATTAATCCAACATTAAAAGGTCTTGAGGAGCAGCAGGAAGCATATCAACAGTGACAAATACTTAGTGTAATTACTCGCCTCGAGTATGAAATACATGATCGCAAAATTATAGAAATGTATAAACTTGAATCATTAATTTTAACACAGTGCAAGAAGAAAAATTATTTCGTTATTTAATACATCATAGTAAAGAAAAATGATCTCGTTATTTAAAACAGCATACTAAAGAAAAGTGATTTCGTTATTTAAGACAGCATATTGAAGAAAAAGGATTTCGTTATTTAAAACTGCTTACTAAAGAAAAATGATTTCGTTATTCTAAATAGCATACTAAAGAAAGATGATTTCGTTACTGAAAACAGCACACTAAAGAAAAATGATTTCGTTATTTAATACATCATACTAAAGAAAAATGATTTCGTTATTTAAAACAGCATACTAAAGAAAAATGATTTCGTTATTTAAAACAGCATACTAAAGAAAAATGATTTCGCTATTTAAAACAACACACTAAAGATATATGGTTTCGTTATTTAAAACAACACACTAAAGATATATGATTTCGTTATTTAAAACAGCATACTAAAGAAAAATGATTTCGTTATTTAAAAGAGCATACCAAAGAAAAATGATTTCGTTATTTAAAACAGCATACTAAAGAAAAATGATTTCGTTATTTAAAACAACACACTAAAGAAAAATGATTTCGTTATTTAAAACAGCATACTAAAGAAAAATGATTTCGTTATTTAAAAGAGCATACCAAAGAAAAATGATTTCGTTATTTAAAACACCATGAGACTAAAAATAGTTCCCCATTAACCCAGTGAGCATAGAAAACGGGTGCCATCAAAACTGTTCGTAAATTATTACGATGCCATCGCGTGAATGTCATGTTTCTATTTCCTCACTGATAATGAAAATAAAAAGATTACGCGTGAGCAATAATGTTTTCACATTTACTGACATTCCCGCCGGGCGCAACACATGATGACAATTAGAACACTCTTCGTCAATTGTTTCATTTATTATTTTCAGGCGGTAAGGAACACTCTCCCATCAATCCTTTTAAAGTATTTTTGACCCACCAAATGAATATCTCTATGGTCTTCTCAGCTGGCTTTGATTTATACAGCGTCCTGTGAATTGTGGGCTATCTTATTACACCCTGCAATATTATACTCGACACCAGGTTCCTGCACCTATTTCTGCTTCGTTAAGTTATCCAGATTTCATTGTATGTATATCATTTATTTTCCTTGAAGTGCTCATGTCATTATTTGTATCGCCAGAATTGAAGGATTGTGGAATGTTTGTCTTTATAGGAGCGTTATCGATCCACTACCTCTTTTTCCTTTCTTTTTACTCCTAAGAAACTCACACTCAAAAAGAGGTATATAACTATTTTGTGGATAGAATGAAAATATTCATACAAAGACCCGCGAATGCAGCGAAAGAGACAGAGGAAGGGATTTGAAAGGATTGTAAATTTTTCGTTCCCACGATGGTCGTGCTTCAGAACTTTCTATCCGTACCCAAAAAACCAAACTGTTCACTGAATATATGAAAAACATTGCAGAGATAAATTTATATTGGCATCAGCATCATCTTGTCCAAACACTTGAGCTCCGATGCGTTTTCATCCCCGTGCTTGATTCCTCTTGCTGGCGTTTTCTGGGTAAATAAACCAGTGAACGCAACCTTCCACTTATCATGAAACTATGAACTGTGATTGGAAAACTTAGACATAGTTCTTTCATACTGACGATGATTGGTCTACTCTGGAGCTATGTGGCTGCTAAGAAATCCTTCCTTAATTCCCGTAAATAACTGGGGAAGGTTTATTGCAGCTTCTACCATTTATAACACACAACTGTTAAGTATGCGCTGTGGTAATTTCTGGATTGTCATATACGATCATTCAGGATCTGTCTTCTTATCAAGTCTCTTTAGATGGTGATGGATATTTAGTTTCGTTGCAGCTTTCTGCGTTGTTAACTTTATAGAAAAAGTACACTGCAAGAACTGATTCCTGAATAGAATTTTGCTCAAAATTCCAGTTAATAATTTGGTTCTGATAACCAGACATATGGTCTATAGTCATAAAGGCCTATTTCTGCATTTTTTCTCGTTTATACTTTGGTCTTTTGACATTTTGTGATGGTCTCTGTTTATTTCAGAGTCCAGAGATCCACATCAGCCCCTCTTATCACCCTCAGCACTTTGATCAGGAGCCACCTTAGGTTAAGAGACCGTGTTGATATACAGATTCAGTTTTTACTTTTTTTTTATTAATCTGTTCCTAACATACGTTTAGGAGGTTTATCACACTCCTTTTTATGGTATAATGAAATCTTTTTGTACAAATATAATGCTCTTCTGCTCTCCTTTTGTTTCATCTGTATGCCCATTTTTATGTTCATTGTATTTATTTTACATTTTTGATAATAACTTTTGCAGCACGACATTGAATTCAGTGTTCTTCCAGTATTCTTCTTATAACACACGGAAGTAAAGCTCGTCTTCAACAGTTTGGAAAAGGAAGCAAACTGCCTCAACCATCTAAAAAAAAAAAAAAAAAACAGTTCCTTTTGAAGGATGCGGGCAGGAACAGATACCACATAAAATGTGGGTTCGGAAGATGGACGCCACAATGATGAGTCTTTTCCTCTGCCCAACGTGTTATTCCTCGAGAAAGGACCAAATATTCGTCGAGAAACAAAAACGACAGGAGGCATATGGTGACACAGACAGGTATCTGAGTTAGTTTTGCCTCGGCACTGCTGTGAGTCCTTCCACTAGATTCGAAGAATATTCAAATAATCTGTTTTTGAGAACTCGGCCAACCAGTGGCCAACAAATTGCTGGTAATCTGTTAATCTCTGGGCTAACAATTGGTCTGATGCCGGACCATAAACACAAATTAGATTAACATGGGACTTCTGACATGCTCATTGATGATAGAAATTATTCAAGAGAAAAGATTCACTTGAAGGGTAATTTGTTAAAAGTAGTAACTGGCGTTCATCATTTAAATTCTGTTAGCAAAAATTAAGTCTCATTTACAAATCGAATGAAGACGGCCAAATTTTCCAAATGGACAAAGAATACAGACACATACCATCTCTGACAAAACTCGTTTCAAAACGTTCTCGCTGATTTTTTCTAGAAATGTTACGAAAATATAGCTTCTAACAAAACTGGCATAAACTTTACCACAAAAAATTGGTTCCATTTCCCAAAACTTCCATATACTCAGGATCTCTAACACCGCCCACTCCGACGAGGGAGAAAAAAAGTTTTAAAATCAAAATTCGCTAATAACCTACCATTTCAGGTGAAGGGTTTTTTTCTGTTTAATGTTCCTAAATGCCTAGTAAGCCGCTTTTCTCTGTTTTTTTGGGGCGTTTTTACACTGCTTACGTAAAACATTCTGAAGATTTTCGTCTGAAATTCAACAAGGCTAATGTTCATTTCACAATGCAAAATTACTAAATATAGATGTGGATTCACTATTTTTCGATATAATTAAAAGATGTTTTTGCATATTTGTCTAACAAACTGGCCCCGTTTGCTGAATATTTCTTCTTGATCTAGAAATCGCTTCAAAATTATAAGAGCTACGCGTTTCCAGTGGTGTTTTTCATGTAATGATGGTTTTTTTTTAATAAACCAAAACTGGTTGTAGCTTGGGAAGTCCACTCATCCCTGTTCTTGCGAAGCCGTGATAATAAACCCAGATAGGCCTACGGAATAAACTGGAAGTGGTAAGTAGATAACAAATTAGCTTTTTGGAATCTTATCTAGGGATAACCTTGCAGTCCCATACATTAAAATTAAAGCAGAATGGAAAAGGGTACAAATTTCACATCTGGATTCAGTAATAGCTGAAGATATCACAGATTACCAGTTCACAGTCAGGAAACTCACTTTTTCAAAATCTTCCATCCATTGAGTTTTTGTGATATTTCAGTAAAGTATGAACTGGCAAGCACCTTATTCTTAGGTGCCCAAACAATTTATTCTTATGAATGCTTATCTGAATGGTCGTTTTAGCCTTTATTATATTTGAATATTCATGTCAGAAGAAACCTACATAAATGCCCAGTTATAACAGGCCAAAAGTATAATGCTGCTATGAGTCTCTTATCCAGCTGGAAATCAATTGTATGCAATCTGTTTTTTTAAATTGTTATCATTTTTAATATTTTTACTTTTATTCTCTATATTATTATTGTCATTACCATCATTAAGAACACTATTTTACTACCACTTCAGCAACTGTGTGGATATTGCCAATTGCCATTTTTATAATTTTATCTCATGTATCTAGATTGTGTATGTTGTATTGTCTCTACTTTGTATATTCCATGCATGTGGCCCTGAGATGAAAAAGAATGTTATTATTATCATTATTGTTGTTAGTATAATAACATACAGAGGAACACAGACTTCATCCTCCCTTCTTCAAGAAAACCACGGGACACCTTTGAGAACCAAAAGGGAGACACGAACGACAGAACACCCCAGTAAACAAGTACCGACAACCAAGCAAATCAAGACGATCGGCAACAGACGGGAATCACGCCCTTGCCTACGCCCTTTGCTGCAAGCCGCGGCACAGGGCGCGCCCCACAGAGCACAAGGAATGCCCTTGCTTCTGCACAGACCGACAGCGAGACAATGAAACTGCCCACCAAAAGAAATTAAAGCATCCCAATGAAGCCATGAATAAAATTTTTGACGTAGCTGCAAAGTCCACATGTAGTGATAAAAACCTTGTATGACAATTTGTTATTTAGTCCTGAAGATGTCGCCGATGAGCTAGGAAATTGTCCTTCGACTATAATAAGTAAATGGAAAGAAACGTGAATAAATTTTCCTTATTCCTGTGAAGCTTGCCTGAAGAGAAAAAGAGTAAGTATAAACTGACTCAAAGTCTAGATAAAAAGAGTGTCTTCTAGGAATGCCATTGACTTCAATAGGAATTGCGTAAGAGAAAATATGCAAAATACCACACACACACACATACATAGACACACAGTATATATATATATATATATATATATATATATATATATATATATATATATATATATATATATATATATATATATATATATTTGATAACAAAGAGAAGCACGAACTGAATTCCAGGTATAACAGCAGTGATCAGGAATAGCAATATCTATTTACCCCATGAAAAAATTTTGCATGAAAAACTGTTTGGCATAAAGGCTGATTTACAGAGGAACAATGTATGAATATGAACCATAAGTGTTATAATAATCAATCCTGTTTGCAGCAATGCAATTGCGATATTGTCACAGGTTCATAATCATAAAGGGAATATTGTTTCGAATGCGCATTGTTGCAGGCATGCCTTTTTTTCTCTGAGATCTAAAAGATGGGTTTCATAAAGCCTTTCCTGTTGTCGCTGACATTAATCAGCCGTTTCAGACACTGACCATCAAGGATAAACATTTCTATTAATAAAAAAAAAAAAAAAAGTAACGCTGCTCTATGATGGAGGTATGGGCCGAACTATTATTATATATTTCATAATAACTGGCTACAAAATACAGTGGTGACTGAATACCATATTCACCGAATCTGACTCTTTGTGATGCGTTTCATGGGTTTAGTAATATATAAATATATATATTTTTTACCTACTGTTCATTTATATCATGTCTGTTATTCATGACGGGCATAATAGTTCTGGTTTCATTTATGAAAGAGGCATATTATTGAATTCATAATTTTTATATCTACTGGAGTACGTACCTAAGTCTGTATTTGGGTGTAAGCGGCCAATTGTTGTTCCAAATTGTTCCTGGTGTTAAATTACACCCAAGGGGTATAAGTTACAAGTTAAAGTTATTATAAGTGATAAGTGCTCAAGTGCAGGCTAGGACTGGAACCATGGCCTGGTTTAGAAACAAATGTGGAGAATGCTTTTGACAAAATGGATATCAAGACAGATGCAAGTTGAAGTCGAATGCACCCGGACTGGTGTATGTATGTCTGTATGTATGTATATATATATATATATATATATATATATATATATATATATATATATATATATATATATATATATATATATGATTATTATCACTTTTGTACGTCAATGGCTTGGAAATAAAGTCGAAACCGGTCAGGACCTACACCCTTATTTTTCACCTGTTAATCTTATTTTTCACCTGTATATAATGTATATATATATATATATATATATATATATATATATATATATATATATATATATATATATATATATATATATATATAGATATGTGCACTGGTGTAAGTAGGAATTTGTGTACACGCTCGCGACAAACGACCTCTTGCGATGTTTAGCAAATTTCGCAGGTGGAAGATATGTAACTAGGGTGTTTGATAATTAAGCACCTGTCACAGCATTGCTTGGTTCATTCTATGTGATTTAGCCATGACCACCGGAATTTGATCTGAAGTGACTCGGACACGGTGACATGTGGAGCGGAGGTTAGCGTCAGCATAGATTGTTTTCGAACCCCTTATCCGGTTAGAAATCAGGATTTTGGGTGCGCCACAGCGGTAGAAGTATGTTCGTGTATACATTGTGAAAATCGCTACGTGCGAAGGGCCTTTTGTGGAATGTATTCATTGCTGTGAAAGGAATGGTGGAAGACAGACAGTGGAAATTCCAAGCTCTGATTCCTTGCTGGAAGGATGAGTGTTATCAATACTTTAATTAACATTGTAGTGGACCACCATTTCGTTTTAGTGATTTATCTTTTATGTCATTTTTATTGTCAGTGTTTTGACATGTGTTCGTGGTGTTGTGATAGTATCTCAGACCTTTTTGCTTTTGTTGTTAACGAGGAGTATTTTTTCCTTGGCATACGTTTCAAATGGAGCCATGATTAGTCATGCATATGCACAGACATGCCTGTAAAGTAGCCATTATTGGGATTGGTCATTTTAAATGAACTATGACTAAGGACATAATTGCAATGAGACTTATCTGGGTTAGGGAGTGAAATGGGGAAGGATCCCATTTATAATTTGGTGTTTGCTAACATATTTTGTTAGGGAAAGTATTCATTTATCATTTACTTTCTTTTTGGTTCTTTTAGCATTTTTCTTATTCACCATGTTTTTCAACTTGTTATATGTTTATCTCACAGGATAAATTGGACTGAAAGTTCAGTGACTGCCAGATCAAAATGTTTCTCTTCACGAAATATTTTAGAATCTGCTATTATACAGCTTTACTTCCAGTTGTAATTTTAACCTTAACCCTGGCATGTATTATTTGGACCTCTGTAAAAGTAAAATGCTCAAGAATGACCCTAAAGGTAAAATCACTGTCTTAATTACTAATTAGTTACCTTATAATATTTTCTATGTATTCGAATGTTTAATATATTTTTTGTGAAAATGTTCACTTTGCAAAAAATTTTATTGTTTACAATAAGGAGAATTACTGAGTTGTACTTTTATAACATATGTAATCAGCTTATTCTTTCCATGGTAATTTTTTGGTGGTCAGTCTCTTTCCCTGCATAATCTTTTAATTGACTTTTTGCTGCTTCCAAGCCATTGGGCCTGATCTTTTATATAACCTCTTAAATATTTGCCCTTGTTTTGGTAGGTTTACTAATTCTTCAACTTTGCTGGATGCCAGGTACATATTTTCCTATATAATCTCCATCTGTCATTTATACGAGCTTTCTTTCTAAACTTATTTTTATTCTCTATCAGTCTGCTAAGTAAAGGACAGTAAGTCGAAAGGCCTAGCACTACTCCATTGTTTCACTTTCCCTCGTGGCATTGCCTTTATATATATATATATATATATATATATATATATATATATATATATATATATATATATAGACAGATAGATATACAGATTAGATAGCGTCTGTACATTAGAACAGATTGCACGGACACGAAAAAATACAGCTCACTACTTCATCTCAAATTGCAAACTTTCATGCACAAGAGCCCACTGATAATGATCACCCCCTTTATGGTCCCTTTTTGAAACATCTGTATGGACTCTAGTTCTGAGATAAAACTTACAGCACCTGAAGATGCAGCTGATATCTTCTTTGTGCCCAACTGAATGATAGAAGAGGAGAGGACTTTTCTCTCGTTTATTAATCTCACACAGGTTTTTGATAAGCTAGAAAACTCTGAAGTTTCCGGATGAATGTCTGAAATATCAAGTTGGGTATTGGGCGAGTGATCTTTATAAAGTATTTGGTATTTTACCTGATATTTGGAGTTTAAGTAAATTACTTTCGTTATCAGTCTGTGGCTAGACAGAATGTATTGCTAACAATATTTTAAGAATAACAAAGGAACCAGCATATGTCAAAAAGCGTGCCAAATTTATGCCTGCCAGTAAATGATATGGAAATTAAAATGATAAAGAATATGTCGGGGACAGTTTTCTTTATAGGCAGAGAGAGAGAGAGAGAAATTACTTTCGTGATCAGTATGTGGATAGACAGAATGGACTGCTAACAATATTAAGAATAACAAAGGAACCAGCATGCCAAATTTATGCCTGCCAGTAAGTGATATGGAAATTAAAATGATAAAGAATATGTAGTGGACAGTTTTCTTTACAGGCAGAGAGAGAGAGAGAGAGAGAGAGAGAGAGAGAGAGAGAGAGAGAGAGAGAGAGAGAGAGAAAAATTCTTGTTATTGAAGCAAACCTCATTCGAGTTTCCGATTTCTCAATGCATATAACTTTACAAACATGAACGAGGAACGCACGCTAATAAAGATAAGCTGCGTAACCAATGACAGATATTAAGTTTGCGCATTATTAGGTGCCCCGTTGATTAGACTCTTGGAAACAGGGATTCATATCTACATTATTTCTGGCCGTCATCTCTCTGTCATTTGCATAGCATTTGGGGAGGAAGGACGCATCTGGTGGGCCCATTATGTGTTGGCGTTTCTAGATTATCATCTAAATTACATTGCATTTGGATAGTATTTTTGACGCTAGAGAGAGAGAGAGAGAGAGAGAGAGAGAGAGAGAGAGAGAGAGAGAGAGAGGGGGGGGGTGATAGGAATATTTCTTGACATCACCTTTGGCAAACGTTAGAAAGAACAGTGAAAGAGATATATACATACATACATACATAAATACATACATACATACACACACGTATGTATTGTATATATATATATACAGAGAGAGAGAGAGAGAGAGAGAGAGAGAGAGAGAGAGAGAGAGAGAGAGAGAGAGAGAGAGAGAGAGATGGTTAAACCTAGGGGTTGACGTTTGAAACAGTAAATTTTCTAGTAGTCATCATTGACAGACGTTAATATGAACAGTAACACACACACACACACACAGAGCGATGTGATTAAATCTAGGTACTGACGTATAAGACAGGAAATTTCCTAATAATCTTCTCTGACAGACGTTAATATGAACAGTAGTAGTAGTAGTAGTAGTAGTAGTAGTAGTGGTAGTAGTAGTAGTAGTAGTAGTAGAGAGAGAGAGAGAGAGAGAGAGAGAGAGAGAGAGAGAGAGAGAGAGAGAGAGAGAGAGAGGTTAAAATGCTTGCGTTTGATGCAAAATTTCCCAAGTTTGTAATCTGCATGTCGTAAGAATTTCACTAAAACAGAGAAGAGAAGAGAGAGAGAGAGAGAGAGAGAGAGAGAGAGAGAGAGAGAGAGAGAGAGAGAGAGAGACGTGTTTATAAGAAAACTGATCAGTTTGCTGTTAGGCTGACACACGCATGAGTAGGAAGAAGCTATAAACGTTGAGAAAAATTCCTGATGCTTCTGCTCTCTCCCAAGCAGATCAAGGAAGCGACGCCTCACTTGCATTTCTAATATTGAACGAGCAAATAAAGAAAGTACTGATCTACTGATAAGTATCTTTGTATGTTCAGTGAGATGTCTTGAGAAATGTAATGCTTTGGCGCTGAAACGTTCGTTGGACTTTATAGTACCATTTATACTGTGGAGCTTGATTTGGAAACAAGAAAGGTGGTGTACTATTCTAGTGTCTCAGGGTTTATAATATCGTAGTTTAATCCTTCTACGGTTACAGATATAATTACTATTCTTAATAAGTCAAAAGCACCATTGGCTTTTAGATGAACCATTTCCGTCAAACTGTAATGATTCATAATAACGAGAAACAGCACTGCTCTTCCAATAGGGAGGGTATAGCCAAAAGCATAACAGCAAACCTGACAAGTCCTCTACATAAATGTGATCCTCTTAAACCAAGCTATGGCGGTGCCACTACTCAGCGCCGGGTTGGTCAGCTAGTAATTTATAAAAATGAATTAATTATTTTATTGAAAATTAAAGTTTTTTATTGGTAAAATACCCAGCAGTCAGTGTTGGTCATATTTCTGCAAGATTTCCTTACTTTTTACTTGATGTCCGCATGGAGTTTTGAAGTTTAACAAAATGCTGAGTTTTGTCTATTATTTTAAAATTTAGAGTCCATTAAATATGGATCCATTTTCATTACAACGAATGACCAAGAAGAGATTATGCTACCTAAATCACAGAATGTGAGAGAAACCAATGAGCCATCCTTCAAAATAGAACAAAAATGAGGCTAGAAGGACTGGAGCAAAGTATCTTTTGTATGTGCCCACATTGTCCACATTGAACCGGGAGTTAATTGGGTACTTAAAGCAGAAGTATTAATTCCACTCGATATTATACTACCAGAGAGAGAGAGAGAGAGAGAGAGAGAGAGAGAGAGAGAGAGAGAGAGAGAGAGAGAGAGAGAGAGAGAGAGAGAGAGATAACCTTTCAAGCCAATCTGAACCTGTGATTTAGGTAGCATAATATTTTCTTGGTCATTAGTTGTAATGAAAAGGAACACATATTTAATCTACTTGTATGAATATAAGAGAACAGAGGACATAGGACTCTAAACTTTAAAATAATAGACAAAACTCATGCATTTTGTTATACTTCAAAACTCCCTGTGGACATCAGCTAAAAAGTAAGGAAATCTTGCAGAAATATGACGAACACTGACTGCTATGTATTTCACCAATAAAAAAAATTTAATCTTCAGTAAAATAATTGATTAATTTTTATAAATTACTAGCTGACCAACCCGGCGCTGCCCGGAAGAACTTAGGAAAATTTTTCTACATCCCCTTGGATTGTTTTGTTTAAAGTATGGGTACTATCATTGAAAATCATTTTTTCTTTAAATTAAAATTCTGTCTTGAATTCAGGCACTTCTAAATAAAATGGTGAAAGTCGTATATCCAGGCACTTATCTGATTAAAATGAGAGAAAGAGAGAGAGAGAGAGAGAGAGAGAGAGAGAGAGAGAGAGAGAGAGAGAATGATTGACTTGCAGTGGCAAATATTCTCGGTTTTTTTCTAGTATCACTTGATGTTTAACCACATTCATAAAGGGAATTTATAAATGACAGAGAAAGAGGGATACAGAGTTGAAAGATCCAGAGAGAGAGAAGAGAGAGAGAGAGAGAGAGAGAGAGAGAGAGAGAGAGAGAGAGAGAGAGTTTGGTGAAGGTGGCTGTGCAATGTTGAAGTTGGTGTGTGTGGTGGTGGTGTTGCCAAACTACCCATAATTAATTTCAGGCCTCATTTAATCCGACTTTATAACGAAATGCGTCACCATAACTTCACGAAACAGTTTGCTGTAGCGAATTCCGAGGGTAAAAACGAAGAAGAAACGAACAATTTAATAAGAAAATTCGCATGTGAACGAAAATAAAAGGAAATGCCGTACATTTTGCACGTCGGGCTTAGCACGGATGGGAAGATGTTCTCGGCTGCGGAAAGCGAATCTCTACTTGTAGAAATTATTGATATAGGTTTGCAATGTTTATTTTATCGAGGTAATTAACAATTATATTAATTATCGTAAATTATGATTGAAATTCACATAAACTCTAATAAACAATTGATGTGATGCAGGATTTATTGTTGCTGGTTAATCATACGTCTGAGAATGCCTTGTAGAAAACTTGGAGCGACCAGGCGAAAAATTACCATTAACCCATAAAGCATGTGAAGGAAAACCTGATGGAATTGGTCAAAACAAAAATTTCATTCAATTTGTCTGTGTTTGATGTCTGTCACGGGGTATAGGTTTGATTTTAAGGCATAACCTTCCTGGGGTTACATAGGGGCCACGTGCCAAATTTTGTCTGCATCTGTCAAGCAGTTCGGATTTCTACAGCATCCAAACATACAAACATTCACTTTTATATATATAGATGCAGTTGACATACACAAAAACACATGCATGCTCACACACACATACACACACACACATATATGTATATCTAAATCATCGCCTTCGACGCTGTAGACGGATGGGCTCCTCTGTGAAATTCTGCCACTCAGGTATATCCTGTGTGTAACTTCCACAAATCTCCACTCATCTCCTGCCCACTTCTCATGGTTCTCGTATAAGTAGGTCCCTATCTTCCAACCATTCTGGTCCCTCCAGGAGTCCAGCTGACACTATCACGTACTATTCTCCTTGAGTTTGTGAGACAGACATGTCCAAATCTTCTCCATCTCCTTGCCCTCATCATCTCATCTACATTTGAAAATTCCATAAGTGTCCTTAATGAATCATCTCTAACTCTAACCTGCCATTTGACTCCTAACATGCGGCTAAATCTTTATTCACAAATCGACAAAGTCTTTTAGGTAAATTTTATTGTTCGAATCTTATTGTTCGAATTATGATTCTTTCTGTACAGTGATATAGATCGTAATGGACTTAAATGTAATTTTACCTTTGCATGCAATTTCAAGAGTATTTGATTTCCAAATATTACATTTCTATTTCGCTAAACACCAGCTCGGGAAAATTATTGTTCCTAAATATTTAAAAGAGATTCGGTCTCATTAATCGTTTCTGTACCTAATGTGATTAACTTCTTTATGAATACTCTGTCCTCATTACTTCTGGTTATATGATAAATTCGATTAGAGCAAACTCTTCAAATCTCGTGGTGTTTTACTGGTTAAAATGGCATCATTTGCATGTTCCAGGTTATTGAAGTTTCTATCGTTACTCCAGTCTAAACATTCTTTTTTGTCTATGACCACATTATACTGCTCACTGCTCTCAGTCAGTCAGTTTTTTTTTTATTTGGTATTACGATCATGCTTACTCCTTCTTTACCTATTCCATCTACTTTTCCTGATTAAATATACATATAACCCCCTTCCAAACTCTCTCTTCCCATTCTTTTGTACCACGATTCTCAAACAGCTACAATCTCCAGTCCGTTTCCGTTTCTCTTGAATTCAGTTTCTCCCTGTTCTGTCTTTCCGGTATGATTCAGGGTTCTAACGTTTAAAGTTCCAATATCTAATTTATCCTGAGTATTTATAAATCGTGATACTCACGGCAGCCTCATACACCAGGGGCTGGCTGCCACTTCTAAAGTATGCCTATTCATTTACCACGCAAAATTGTTAGAAGATTCATTAGCTAAATGCAATAAGGGATAACCAGTTCATCGTAGCCTGTACATCCTACCTGACTAAAGATGAGGTCCCTTGTTATTGCCTTTTACATTTTAACTAAGGTCATCCGCAAAGCGTCCAAACCGGAAGCTAAGGAGGCAAAGCACCCTGTTCAATGACCTTAAAACCATCATCCCACTGCCAACAACTCGTACTCCTCCTCAGGTAGGGCAATTGAAGAGGAGTAAACTCCCAAGGCAGCAATTACTCGTGCCCTGAGCTCAGGACCCTACTCCAGGTATTATCAGCGGGGCGGATAGACCTGGTGCTGAATAATGAACATGGTATTAATGTTTCTCCAAACCGGGAAGAAACAAAGACCATGCAGTACATACGGTATATACAACACAATTGATTTTTTAGGAGTAAATATTAACGAAAGAATTGCCAGCTCCGCCATAAAATGGTATTTCATTTATTCTTTCTTCTCCTTCTTCGTCAGCCTGTCTGATTTTTAGTTTGATTTTAAGCGAACACCTTCCGCCATTAAAAAAAAATCAGAGCGTTTTTTCTTACTTTACGCCAGGAAGGGATAATAGATTACATTCCTGACGCCTTATCTTGCTAATCTCCTGAGTAAAGATTGAACTTAGATGAAAAACTGGGATAAAAATCCGTTTCTATACCAGGTCCATTCACTTTGAATGCTCACTTCCTTTGTTCATAAAAAGAACCCATTAATTTTTAATCATTCAGTTTGAGGGAATCGATGAATGAACACCTTTGCTTAGAATGTTTGTTTTTAATTCGTCGTGAAATTTTACCTTTTTGAGGCGAAATTTAGCTACAGGAGGTTGATTGTTCTCGTTTAGTCATTCGACAATGATTTTCCTCTCTCTCTCTCTAAAACATTGTTGTTCAAATTTGTGTTAGTTTTGTGTAACTCCCAGAGTCCCACAGTAGCTAACGAATACAGATGAGTGCACAATTAAAGCTGCAGCGACCATGGCGTACACCTAGTTTTTACAATTGTGTGTGGCTTTTGTCGAGTCCATTTTGTTACGTTTAGCGTTGGTGGCCTCAGTACAAGAGCCGCTGTAATACCAATTGATTTATACATAACTCTTGGTTCTGAATTTATCTACAGTAAATTCTTTGGCGAATCGTTATTGTTCATGCTGCACATATTTGTCTGTACCCATTCTAGGTCATGAAAAACTTTCCCATCCATTGCTTGAAATGCAATTAAATGCCAAGATATTAATAACGACTCCATTTTGCAGAGTGCCGTTTTATTCTGGCAGTAAATCAGCCGTGTTGATATGACCCCATCCCCAAAGCGGGAGCTCTAATTTCAAGCAACACTAATAAACACAAGTGCAACGCTGAAAGTGGAACTGATTACATTACACGGCATTTACGAAAACTAGGTCTACTTAGTAGGCGAATGAAAATCTGGTCCTGGGCCGTAAATGAGACACTATCAATCTCTAAGGTGTGTCTCCAACTTAGATTCGAAAGTTAGTTGGTCTCTTAGGTGATGAAGTTTGTCAAAATAACTACCTCCAGCTTTGAAATTCAGCCACTTCTTCTTTCGTTAGGTTTCGTCCTAAGTCTTTCGACCGTCAGTTCCTATTAAATATCTCTGTGGATATTTAGCTATGATGAAATTTAAACGAAGTGTAATGTTTACACTGCGGACGCTGAGCAGTTGGAACTGTGCAATCTTCAAACTTGGAAAGGAGATGGATTAAAGTAATTAAGGTCTATTAAGTTCTCTTTAGCCATCTTAAAAGGTTATATTGCAATCAGCAACTTACATTATTATATTAATCTATGTACAAAATGACTTAACCAGCCGTGATAAGAAGCTAAAGCGTCCTGTTTTGTTGATTATTTTGTATTTTCTTGTTTACCATGTTGGGTTTAACCATTGCTGCCATTAGGTACATTTTAAACAGTTTCGTATAATTTTCAGTTGCTTTAAATTTCATTTTGTCCAAGAAATGGGACATTTTACGAATTTAAGACTAGCTCCAGATATGTCAGCAGAATTACATCGATATTCATAGGTCAGTTGTTGTGGCACAGTTTTGATTTATTGTAGCAATAAAATACTATCCCGGATTTAAAATTTAAAAAGTTGTTTAATTTAGATCTTTGCTTATTTCCCTTGTCTCTTTCTATCTCAATATATACCTTACTAAGCTACTGATCCTATTTATTGAAGGGGAACATAGTAATCCATAGAAAAATGATGCACAGACTACTAAGTATACCTTAGTTTTACCAGACCACTGAGCTGATTAACAGCTCTCCTAGGGCTGGCCCGAAGGATTAGACTTATTTTACGTGGCTAAGAACCAAATGGTTACTTAGCAACGGGACCTACAGCTTATTGTGGAATCCGAACCACATTATAGCGAGAAATGAATTTCTATCACCAGAAATAAATTCCTCTAACTCTTCATCAGCCGGCAGCGGGAATTGAACTCCGGCCCATCGAATGACAGTCTGAAGCTCAACCGACTCGGCCAACAAAGGGCTCAATTTAGGAAGGAAAGGTAAATACAAACAAAAGACTAGTAGCGAGTCTTCTAAAGCGTACAGCAACAGAAAGGAAGGCTGGTAATTAGATATTCTTCGACGTTCCACCAATACCGAATTCTACCTTTTCAATGTTAGGGATGGTTCTGTGTCTAATTGGAATAATATATTGTATACAAAAGCATTTGGGCAATTTGGTATATTTTCTCTTAATTGTGTTTATGAAATAATGCAGAATTTCTTCCCCTCCCCTTCTCTCTCTCTCTCTCTCTCTCCTCTCTCTCTCTCTCTCTCTCTCTCTCTCTCTCTCTCGTTATATTAATTCGATTCATTTTAGACGTTTTAACAATGATATTCCTTTCAGGTTCTCCTTCATTCCTCCTTCACTTTGGCAGAAAACAGAGTCACGGAGAAATTAATTGCTTATCTCTCTCTCTCTCTCTCTCTCTCTCTCTCTCTCTCTCTCTCTCTCTCTCTCTCTCTCTCTCTCTCTCGTTATATTAATTCGATTCATTTTAGATGTTTTAACAATAACGTTCCTTTGAGTTCCTCTTTCACTCTTCCTTCACTTTGGCAGAAAACAGAGTCACGGAGAAATTAATTGCTTATCTCTCTCTCTCTCTCTCTCTCTCTCTCTCTCTCTCTCTCGTTATATTAATTCGATTCACTTTAGACGTTTTAACAATAACGTCCCTATGAAGTTCTCTTTCATTCCCCCTTCACTTCGGCAGAAAACAGTCACGGAGAAATGAATTGCTTATCTCTCTCTCTCTCTCTCTCTCTCTCTCTCTCTCTCTCTCTCGTTATATTAATTCGATTCACTTTAGACGTTTTAACAATAACGTTCCTTTGAGAACCTCTTTCATTCCTCTTTCACTCCGGCAGAAAACAGAATCACGGAGAAATTAATTGCTTATCTCTTTATCAGTTCTCCAACGTACCTGCAATGCCACATGCATATGCAAGTGTGCGCTAATGCAGCTGCATTAAGAGTCAGACGTTATTTATGCTTTTCTTTGGCATTCTTGGGTACGCTCATTTCATCTAGAGCTGACCCACTTTTACGTTAGCCGATCAAAGTACATTTGACGTTTGGTTCCATTCCTCACAACCTGATTTATTAAACCTTTCGGGTGCGTCCACACTGCAGGAAAGCATGTCATAAATACACGTCGGCAACTTATCGCAGACATGTCACAAACAGGTTGTATACAAGTCAACGACTTATCGATTATCCTAACCCAGTGCATCACGATTATCTAGCATGAGCGAAGGATTTTTTCTCCACTTACGTTCATTGACTTGTTTTCCACCTGTTCGTGATATGTATGCGACAAGTTACCGACGTGTGTTTATGACATAATGTACTGTAGTTTGGACGTACCCTGACAAGATCAGTTGATTCCCTGGAAATCAAAAATGAATGAACATAAGGCGTTTAAATTTTGCAAGATTGATTTTTATAAGGGAAATCTTAAATTGCATACAAATGAATTTTAATGACAGCAAGGGCTATAACTACGGATAAAAAGTATACTGAGATTATAGACTGTGTTCCATGATTCCACAATAAGCTGTAGGTCCCGTTGCTAGGTAACCAGTTGGTTCTTAGCCACGTAAAATAAATCTAATCCTTCGGGCCAACCCTAGGAGAGCTGTTAATCAGCTCAGTGGTCTGGTTAAACTGAGATTTACTAACTAACTATGGAAGGTATATACTAAGCTAAAAGTCGAGTTAAACAGGTTTCCATCAGTGGGATTTTGAAGAAAAGTTTTGTCTTTCTTTGAGAGATGCAAAATGATATGTTGTATGTATTCAAAGAGCAATATTATGTTGCAAATGTAGCGCTTTTAATGGTTGAATGACAACACCAAAACTCTGCCTTGCTCTAATTTTAGAAGCTTGTTTAACAACAAAGTTTTGAAGTCACTCCTATTAGAGTCCAGAAATTTCACATCAAGATTCTGATTGACCAACAGTAATACTGCAATTGCACCTAAACTGTCAAAACCAACAGCAATATAACAGAGGATTAAAATAACTATTTCTGATCTTAGATATTACGTACCACTCTGCAGACTGCAGTTGTTACAGCAAAAATATGGATAAACATAGCTTTTTACAGTAGGATGCAAGAGGGAACGCTTGGAGTACAAAAAATGAACTTTACCTTGTTTCTGTTTTCATCACCAACTGCAGAGTAAATTCTACTGATTAGATTTACTGGAGCTGAAAAATTTGACTCCTATTGCCGGCTGTTACTTTGTAATACCTGACAAGTCTCTCCACGCCTACCTTTTCAACTTCTCTTATAGAATTTTCACCTCACGTTATAAAACAGTCCCTCCTTTTTCAGAACACCAAGATAAAATGTCTCTGAATCAAAAAGAAACTAATGAAGAAGTGTGTGTGTGTGTGTGTGTGTGTGTGGGTGTGTGTGTGTGTAGCAGCCAGTACTCGTCTCTCACGTACAAACGTTTAGAATTAATTTTGCTTCTTACTTCTCCCACCGTTCGTTCAAAGTATTTTCCCCTGATTATGAATTCATCCCACGTCTTGTGCAGGAGGGAATGAAAAGTAGTTTTTGAGCCCCGGTGTAATATATTCAAGTCCGAGGCTTCACTTCAGAAATTCCGGAATCATCTTTGAAGTTGATATTTCATTTTCCTTGTTCTGTTTGAAGGTCGGAGAAAGATGCGCTATTTGGATGTTATCGTGATTTAATTACTCTCTCTCTCTCTCTCTCTCTCTCTCTCTCTCTCTCTCTCTCTCTCTCTCTCTCTCTCTCCCCTGGCCATTAAGTGCTGCTAGTCCGTCTCACGCTTCAGATATGTTGCTAACGATGTTTATTTTATAACGATCTTCTCTCTCTCTCTCTCTCTCTCTCTCTCTCTCTCTCTCTCTCTCTCTCTCTCTGTCTTCAGGTACATCGAAAGGAATGTTCATCGAGATTCACTTATTCATTTTTCTGTCTTGCTATTCCTCATCCTCTGTGGCTTGTATTCATTCTTTGTAGATTATTGTAAAATGTACAACTTTCATCATAATTTAATCGATTATCCGTCAATCTCCCTATCTCTTTCTCTCTCTGTCTCTAATTCGTGTTCAGCTACTGAAATAGATAAAACGTGCAAACATCGTTTCCACTTGTGTAAAACAAATGAAGAACCAAATAAACACTAAAATAAAATGCGAAGAAAAGCTTTCGGAGACTCCATTAAGGCTGCCTACTGGCTTAGACCTGCGCCATTTCCTTCTGTCAAGTTCACCGTAAGTGGAATGTGATAGATTTAGATTTCTCCTAAATCCTGATGACAGTTTTCCAACCCAAAAATATAGAATAGAAAGAATTAACAGGGAATTTTCTTTACCTTATGGTCATTCGTCATTGTGGGAGCTGATTTGAGATTCGCATTTCATGCAATGACTTATGCAGTAAAAGGTTTCGTCGACTACCTGAGCCTTAATCCTTGAATCTTTAATGATTAGTTCAGATCATCATATAGTTATTCATTAATCGTTATCATTTTATTCTCATCTGATTTGTGCTTATTCCGTTTGGTGAGCCTGTTAGAATTTTTTTATTTTGTTTAGCCAGTAGTTTTTAGAACTGAAATGTGCACCAAGATTTGCCTTGTTCTCTGTACAAATTTCGTCTGTTCCCTTACATCTTATATCTATATGTACTCCTCGCTCTTAGCATATTTTGTTTTCTGTACTTTGTTGTATCTTAAGAGTTACTTTTATCGCCTGACTACTCGGAATCTCTAGGAGGTTACGATATCCATATAAGGAAGGAAGCAGAATTTGAATTTTAAAATATAAAGCAAGAAAGGGGGTCTCAAAGATAAAAATTAAACCATAAAAAAAGATGGTTTTCAGAGAAAAATAGAGTCACACTTTTATAGAGGCAATGTCCAAAATGTCAAACGAAACCAATGGATTTTACCTGGCAATATACTTTGTGAAATTTATATAATTCTCTCAGTTACTGGTCGAGAATTCAGTAATCAATATGGGCAGGAAAATCTTAGCAAAGGCAGCAACGAAAGACCTAAATAAAGCACAAAGTTTCATTATGTAACAAGAGACGTAAAAACGTAGAATAACACCATAAATCTAGATTTTATTTATGATAACGAAAAAAAACTTACGCCAGTGAAGGACGTAACCAAAGCGCGAATTCTCATTGGCGAATCAATTCTGCCATTTCTACACAGAGAATATTTAGAGAATTGTGTACTAGCATAGCCATATCAACAAATCAAATTTCTCAAGGGCTTTCGGCAGTCATCTTTCCGCCGTCATCGTCAGAATTGATTCTAATATTTTCGCGTTGTCTTCGGGGTGTTGTCCTGTGGAGCGTTTCCAACGTTGGCAAAATTCATTATTTTCACTCTCTGCTGTTCTTGCATTCTCAATTTGTGTCTCACTGACGTTATTGCAGGGGACTGAGAATGAAGATTTCAATGCAGTTGATTCCCATTTTTGCTTGTTACCTTATTGCTATCACTTTTGAAGTTCAGAAGGCAGATGACCTGTTTTATTGGATAAAATTGGGGTGCAACATGTCCATGGGTGGTACTGGATATTGATGTATTCTTGTTAACGTGAAAATTATAAATATTACAAACATGTACGTCTTTTATACAACTAAGTGTTTATTGCACCAAGGGCCAACGCTCCCACATTATACTTTGAATGAAATATTTCTTTTGCGTTTGTTTAACAACTCAAGAGCTAAATGAATGTAGTTTATCGTCTCTAGCACGTAAATGCATCACTAAAACATACCTTAATTCTATAACCTTCAACGCTCTGCTTTTTTCTAAACGCTCCTGTACTCGCTGTTATTTTCATCTCCGGTCAACATACTATCATTCAAAGTTGCAGTATAAATTAATCCAAATAATGAAAAATAGATGTTCAATCACCTATATCCTTCAACTACTCATTAAAATTTTAACAGTCGCTAAAATTAACACGTACTAATGATGGCCGTGTGGTTTAATGCGCGTCACTGTAGTCCTGAGTTCTTGTCTTCCGTGGTTCGAGCCCACGAGACGACGAACTTATTGTCAAACAAAAAAATTCCCCCTCGGGTAACATATATGAAAATGACACTTAGATGTTCAGTTAACTATGTCCTCCATCTTGCTCGTTAAAATGAAGAGTTGCCAAAATTAGCACGTACTAATGATGGCCGTGTGGTTTAATGCGCGGCACTGTAGCCCTGAGTTCTTATCTTCCGTGGTTCAAGTCCACGAGACGACGAACTTATTGTCTAATAAAAAAATTCCCCTCGGGTAACATATGAAAATATATTATTTCCGAGTAGAGCGAATTGGATATTAAAGAACGTTTGTAGCTTATTGCTTGTATATGAATCACGGCGATGTGATAAAATTCATACATATATATATATATATATATATATATATATATATATATATATATATATATATATATATATATATATATATATATATATATATATATATATATATATATATATAAGATTGGGTATATTTTATCTATTTCATCAGAACTTTTCTTTGTTGATGTTACTCCTCGTCATTTCTAACAGAAATCGGGTTTTACTTTATTTTCAGAAGATGCAAAAATCTGGAAAGAGATTAATACATATCTGGAAATGAGTTATTACAGACATTTCATTGTATTTAAGAATTCGCTAGAAATATATGATGTCTCTGCACTACGATACATTAAATTTCCGACTGTATCGAAATATTTCAACAGTAGTTCCCATATAGCTAAAGAATTTTTTAAATGGGTTTTACTTTAAAACTCATTACGTTCGCAGAAATCAGGCTTTCAGCATTAGAAGGGCTTCTCGCCTCAACTTTTGACAATGGCGTTTTTTGCCTGATCAGCTTTAAAATAATCCCCATTTTTTTCCCAAAAAGGGGGAGGGGTTGAACTATACTTTTTTATGCATACTTTTCTACTCGTGTTAGCAAATACTTCATCTCGTTCAAATTCAACTTTGTATCTTGAAAAGTAAAGAAATTAGAGTAGGTTGAATTTCCAAAACTTTGATGGCTTATAACTCAATTTTTTTTTTTTTTTTTGTTTGCCTCCTTGCTGAACCAATGACAAAGGAATTAAATCCCCTTCATCAAACTAGATGGACAGAATTTCACCGTCAGTTTATAAATTTGTGCAAAAATCAAGTCAGGCCATCCTTATTCTCCAACGAAAGAAATTACGTCATTTTTTCACTCCCAGGAATTTGTCTTTTCACTATTAGTAAGCAATGCTATGGAAACTTTTCAAAGTTATCCTAAAATTTCCTTTGCAAAAAAAACTTAAATTTTTATTCTATGAGTTGCATGAAGCTAGCGTAAATTCTACAATTATAAAATCCCCGGTGCAAGTGGGGAGACATGTTTTGGTTTGTCCCCCCCATGTGCCAGTAGGAACGATGAGGGTAAGACACCACCTCCCCCCTGCAAACCTGTTTGTCCCTGGGTGGGGGCGGGGTAGGTAAGGGACCGGGAGGGTTGTGGAGACAGCAGCGCCGGGTTCCAGCGAGCGTAGCGAGCACCAACAAGCTCGTACTGAATAATGCTAGATTCCTAATCACTTGAGAATTAAGGGAAAAGGAGCCGGCGATAAAAAAACTAATATGACCAGATCTATGATCCTATTAACGATTATCCAACATCTCTATAGTACTTTGAAAAGTAGCTGATTTTGTGGAATAATAAATCTGACGATAACAAGTTAAAACAAAGCAAATCAAAGACTCGATTACACCGTCGGACCCTTTCAACGAAAAGAGCGTCACATGGAAGTAATTATATCTTGCTTTTCGAATTGGCCACGCGCGATTAACTCATAGATATTTGATGAATAGCTCTCATGACCCAGTCCCTCTCTGGAGAGAATGCAGGTCACCGTCAACAATTGAACACGTTCCTTTGGGAATATCCTAACTTCATCCTACACGAATGTCAGGTTTTGGATGGTGAACCGATTTTCTTTTTATTTTAGTTTCAGTTCATCCAGTTATTAAAGCTTCAATTACACTATCAAAGGCATGAATTGAAAGTCGAATATTTTGGTTCCGTGGTCTATTAATCTGTCTGATAGGAATAAGAATAATAATGAAATCGTGTTTAGATGAGGAACTGCAACACAAAAATAAAATTGATCTCAACACTGACTTCTTCCTTTATTCATGCTCTACTTTTATAACATTTCGGACATTCTCTCCATTCTCAGGTTTTGCTAAAAGATAAATACATTTTAATACACAGTACAAAAATCATAAAAGGTAATAAGATGAGTTTCATAAAAAATGAAACTGATAATTATAACTTGAACCGTTACATATATTCAAACTAGGTTTAAATTTGTTTATAAAAAACATCCTCATAACCTTGATTCTAATGGGAATGTTACAAGAGCCATGACACTGCTTCTTATTGAGGACTGAGATGATCTCTTTGAGGCAAGAAGGTTCCAGAACTAGTGCCTCTGTACTTAACAATTCTGGTGGGCATCAGTGTTTTTTACTGTTACCCACATATTCCTAGGTACACTTCGGGAACATAAACTTATATACAATCTTGAAACAGAGTTCTCTTGTCAAGGACTTCCTGAACTTTATCCAATTACCATTTCTTTAATGCAAAGAGAAATACATTCGAATCTTTAGATGTTTGAATTATGTTGTGTTCATTTGTTTTATTTTCCTTCCTATTAAATTTTAGTTATGTTTTTGATACATAAGGATATTAAATTTATTTTACATGGTCCTTTGCTTTATGTTTCTGATTATTATTATTATTCATGATATTATTAAGAAAGTTCTTTACTTAGTTGAGCTCTTTTTTTTTTGTTTTTGTAATGCAGTTCATCACCCAACTAGTTTCTTCTATTTAACCATGCAGAACAAATTAATAATAATAATAATAATAATAATAATAATAATAATAATAATAATAATAATAATAATAATAATAATAATAATAATAATAATAATCGGAGGGGGCACAGAACCAGTACAAAAACAGGCATGATTCAGTAGCAAAAGCCCTCCACTAGAGCCTGTGCAAGAAACACCAGCTAGCTTGCAGTAACAAGTGGTACGAACACCAACCTGAGGGAGTGACAGAAAACGATCAGGCAAAGATCCCCTGGGACTATGGTATCAGAACAGAGGATAATACGTGCCAATAGACCAGACTTGACGCTGATTGACAAAATCAAGAAGAAAGTATCACTCACTGAAAAAATGGATAAGTATCAAGACCTGAAAATAGAGATAAGGATATGGGATATGCCAGTGGAAACTGTACCAATAATCATAGGAAAAAAAGTATACCTTAGTTTAACCAGACCACTGAGCTGATTAACAGCTCTCCTAGGGCTGGCTTGAAGGAGAACACTAGGCACGATCCCAAGATCCCTGGAAAGGAATCTGGAAAAACTAGATGCCGAAGTAGCTCCAGGATTCTTGCCGAATAGCGTGCTATTAGAAACAGAGCACGTAATGAGAAAAGTGATGGACTCCCAAGGAGGCAGGATGCAAACCGGAACCCCACACTATAAATACCACCCAGTTGAATAGGGTGACTGAGATAAAAAAATAATATAATAATAATAAAGACGAGTCATACAGCTGGAGACTACAACAAGCGTTACTCTTCATTAAAATCCATAAAATTCATGAATCAAGGCACGCAAAATATTTATTTTGCGAATATCTCGCTTAGAAATCACTATATAATGCAAAATAAAAAAAAAAACCACCATCATTTAAAGGCTTAAACTGATGTAGGGATTCATACATTTTCTCTTCTTGCTTTATTATTATGCTGGTTCAGTGCGTGTAGGTCAGCCTTCTTGCTTGGAAAATCCAACTACTTACAATAAGTGTCGCTTTCTCCATTCCTGATTATCCTCCAGTTGATGAAATTTTCTGCCATGACTGAAAAACTGCTCTTCTTACTGGATAGGAACAGTGTCCCTTGATCTGCAGTTTTTTTTAGACAACTGAATTTGACCAAGACTATCGAAGGGGTAAATTATGTTTGCCATCTTCCATAATTTCTATTTCACCTGGGACCTGTCATCAAAGACCTTGCTGCCGGCAGCCCAAGAACTTCTGGATGCAGCTCGTTCGATGTCACTTGGGAACTGTCATCAAAGACCTTATTGCTGGCAGCCCAAGAACTTCTGCATGCAGCTCGCTTTGCAGATAACCGACATACACTTTCAGCTGAGGTACCACGACGTCAAACTATTCAGGACAAGGAGGTTTTCCTATTCTGTTGTGTATCAGTGGGATGCTTTTCTTGGGATCATTACAGATGCAATTCTAATGCTCTGAGGGGAATTTACATTACTACCTGCAAGCACAGTACACCGCTGACTCCTTCTTCACATTCCTGACTACTGTTTTGTGTTATTCGTTATATAGAATTTAGGCCAATGGCCAAGCGCTGGAATCTTAGAGGCCATTCGGCGCTGAAACGGAAATTGGCAGAAAAAAAGTTTGAGAGGTGTAACAGGAGGAAAACCTCGTAGTGGAGCAGATAAGCCATACAATCATTCATTAATTTTGAAGATACAAGCATGAAATTTGGCAGAAATACTCAATGGGGGGTAGGCTTTAAGAAAAAAGTGCTAGCCACCTGAAGTTCCCTTAGGTGACCATTTTCGTGAAAAAATGCCAATATATTTTTGTATAATTAGCCAAAGTTCAATCATTATTGGGATACATTAGGGGGTTCTTTGCCATAAAATTGTAGACTTTACTTGGGAGAACAGTCCTTGCCATTCAGGAACCTAATTTGTCAGCCATTTTCCAAGATGGCCTCCAAGTAAGCCTAAAATGCTAAATAATCAAACTTCCTTAGTATTTCTACATATCTGTCCATATAACTTGATTTCTATGAGTACTTATAGCCATTTGTTTATAGATATAATTAAAATATATATATAAGTGACAAATATACTAACTCATCATGAACTGTGTCCAAACTTGAGAATTATGATTATGAGTATGTTAGTGTCTATTCTCCTTCTATCATTGTTGAACATCAGCGTTTTAGACTCCTGAAGATGCATGACAAGGGCAGCTACAGATGTGCTCTCTCTGAGTTGTATAATCTGCCATGCATTGTGGGTGATACTTCAGCTCTTGAGTAACAACATCACCAGCACTGAACTTTGTGAGGAGCTTTCCATGATTTAGGTCTTGGCACAGTGAGTGAGCCTTTCATTCAGCTGCATTGTCATTGCTCGTCTTAAATTTGATGTTTCATCCCCTTCTTCAAATAAGAAGCACTGTACCTTTGGAGAGTCGGAGGTTCTTGATCTCTTTCCATGGTTTTCTTCTGCGCCTAATGTACTGGGAGTCACTGTTCTCTTCTGTGCTCTTTTCAATTTGGTATTATTAAACAAAAGTCTACAGCTGCTATGATATTTTGCTTTATTTCGTATTAATGTAGTTTTTATGCCTCTATCATCTAACCATGCTGTAACAAATGACATTGACATAGCAATAGGAGCATGAAACAATTATACATTTTTTGCAAGATTAACATATCCAGCAGAGTCATGTTTCCTCTGAAATAAGCTAAGAGGTGAAATTAGCGTTTCGTCCCTTTTGTCCTCTTGACAAAGACAACATTTACTCCAGTCAGTTTGCATTTTTGGTTGGGCATCCATGATAAGATACTTTGAACTTAAGTAGAGCTGGCCAGGGGTTTATCCTTTTACCACCTTTGCTCACTTTCGTGTGTGGGATACAGTTAGGTTCGAGCTGTTGTCATACACATAACCCGATAGTTCATCCAATATCATTTAAATCCCATGCGATCTGCACACCATCCGGATAACGTTTAAGCTCCCATCATCCTTGGCTTGGCTCTCCCACGCTGGCGCATCCTGCCAGTTCATTTGTGGCTATCTAATTTCTTTTGGGCTGATTAGATAGCATTTGGGATACTAAACTTGCAGTTTAGCTGATACTGAACCCCATGCTGAGTTTCACAGCAGTGTCCGTCACCAGTGTACCCTGGTAGTGAGAGACAGACACTCTCTTGGCTCTACTTCCATAATTTAATTTTAGAATTTTCCTTCTCATTTATGAATAGTCTTTACTCTGATATTGAGCTTCATCTGCCCAAAGCAACTGGTTTTTTGGTGCCAAACCTTCCGTTTGCCCCACTGCTGTCTGCAGAATCCTCCCTCCTCAGGAACAATGGTGTTGACTTGACTGCAAGGTCGGCTCTGTAGTTTGCAACCCTTTGGGACATTATATAGACAGAAAGAGCTTACCGTCTTTGTCTATCCTTCATTAGTAGCCTTTTTAGTATCAAAAGTTGGAAATAAATGGACGGAGATTGGCGTCTTTATGGTTTATGGCTGTTTTTGGTGTGCTGGCGGCCATCTTGAAAAAAATGGTGGCCATATTGAAATTTTTGATGGCTAGCACTTTCTTTTCTCAAAAAGTGACGTACAGAGTATATTCATACCTAATTTCATACATGCATCATCAAATAAACGATTCTGCTCAAAAATCACATTAAGCTGCTCTACTATCACAGTTACACTATGAATCAGTTGTCAGTAGATGGTGGAGAGTAAAATGGAAGAAAGAGAATTTGAACGGAGGCACAGTGAAAGGAATAATCATAAAAGGGGTTGCAGCTAGGGGCCTTGGAAGGGACGCTGCAAAGAACTTACGTAACGCCTACAGTGCACCGCATGAGGTGTACTGACGGCACTACCCCATTGCCGGATACTGTTTTGTGAGTATGTTTTTGCATAATACTTGAGAGAATAGTGAGGGATAGTGTCAGTGAGGTTAGGCTTCTGTGGGCTCCAAAAGAGTTGGGAAATCCAGACTTATTCCGAAGAGATGAGTGGATATCTGTGGAAGATAAAGCACCGTGAAGATATGCTGGCGGTTTTAGGTGATGATGATTGCAATATATATATATATATATATATATATATATATATATATATATATATATATATATATATATATATATATATATATATATAATCTTAATATAAATAATATTGCCAAGACCAGGAAGAACATTCTTTATTACAAGCTTTCGAGGTATAAAACCTCATCATCAGGCTGAAAAAACCGACAAGGATGAGAATCAATAAAATTACAATAAAATGAATTGTCATAATAAATCTTCAGCAAAAATACTAACGAAATATAAAATGAACAAGTAAATACAAACTAAAAGGGTGAGACGTAAAATAACGAAAAATTAAAAACACAAACATAAAAATATGAAAATAAAACTATAGTGAAATGTAAACAAACTACCACTCACAAAGTAAAATATTTAACGACCTAACTGAGTACCTACTATGAAATTACACGATAGCTAGTTGAATACCAGACGAGTTGTTGTTCAATTCCGGCTTCATCTTTTAATAGTCAGCGACTCTGAAATTAAAAGGTCCAGTCTATTTGAACAAAAGACAGTACCCGAAAATCCAGGTCAGTGAAAGGATGGTCCTGTGCTAAACTGTGTTCTCTAATGGCAGAAAAGGGTGGTTTGGAAAGGGGAAACCTAGTTCTAATAGAAAGACCTCTGTGTTCCAAAATTCTGTGTCTGAGCCAGCGGGAACTAGATCCCACGTATCGCAGACCACACTGCGAACAAGTGAACAAGTAAACGACACAGGAATTAAGGTCCACAGGCAGAGTAGGCTTCTCTCTCAAAAGTGATCTTATTGTAAAAGGATTACAGAAAACAAACCGAAACTGATTTGAGGGAAACAATGCTTAACAATTTCTTGTAACTTTTTTTCGGACCATATAGCTACTATGACCAAGGTAAGGCAATTTAATGTACTTTACATCTTTACTAGCAGTACTGTACACCGGTCTGGGACAAAACTTTTCATTTAAAAAATTTGTCAGAACTTTGTAAAATACAAAAATGGGATATGAGTTTTCAGAAAAGTAATTCTGGAGGAAAACCATATCTTGATGAAATAAATTAAAATCACAACAAACATTGTAGGCTCTATTAATCAAAGTGCGTATTGAGTTCATCTTATACAACTTTGGCGAAAAACTGAGGTAATTCAATCCCAAGCCAGTAAAAGTACTGGCTCAGACACAGAATTTTGGAACACAGAGGTCTTTCTATTAGAACTAGGTTTCCCCTTTCCAAACCACCCTTTTCTGCCATTAGAGAACACAGTTTAGCACAGGACCATCCTTTCACTGACCTGGATTTTCGGGTACTGTCTTTTTGTTCAAATAGACTGGACCTTTTAATTTCAGAGTCGCTGACTATTAAAAAGATGAAGCCGGAATTGAACAACAACTCGTCTGGTATTCAACTAGCTATCGTGTAATTTCATAGTAGGTACTCAGTTAGGTCGTTAAATATTTTACTTTGTGAGTGGTAGTTTGTTTACATTTCACTATAGTTTTATTTTCATATTTTTATGTTTGTGTTTTTAATTTTTCGTTATTTTACGTCTCACCCTTTTAGTTTGTATTTACTTGTTCATTTTATATTTCGTTAGTATTTTTGCTGAAGATTTATTATGACAATTCATTTTATTGTAATTTTATTGATTCTCATCCTTGTCGTTTTTTCAGCCTGATGATGAGGTTTTATACCTCGAAAGCTTGTAATAAAGAATATTCTTCCTGGTCTTGGCAATATTATTTATCATTAAGCTAAGATTTCAAAGTAGCCGCCCAATTACGAGACTATATATATATATATATACATATATATATATATATATATATATATATATATATATATATATATATATATATATATGTTATGTTGTTCATCTTTCGTTATCTCTCTTTATTTTCTATTATTCCCTCACAAATATTTGCCCATTCTGCAAAACTAAAAGCATAATCATTCGTATTCATTGCTTTGGAATAAGTTAAATATTGCGTAGTATTTTTTATTTTACGTTTCACTCTTTTATTTAGTCAGGTCAACGCACATTGAACAAACATACATGTTTAAATCACAATATCTTGTTAAAAGTTAGTTTAACCAAAACCATATTCATAACAGTTTACTTGATTTTTTTTCACTTATATGAAAAAATTTGTATTTTTGACTGTACTTCACCTATTGCACTTAAGGTGTCCATGCTGACGGTTTTAAGGAAAAACTGAATCACATTTGCGAATGTAACATGTCAAAGGAACGTTTTCGTACCAAGAGATTTCACGAAGGTTTTGACCTTAAGTTTCAGCGAGGAATCTTATTTAAAAGAAACGATCGAAATAACAGAAGGAAAACCAAAAACTGGATGCTATAAAAAAAACAAATAAAAAATGCGCCGAAGAAACTTCGGAGCAATCGAGTTTCCTGTACGCCGTATAATCAAGGCCACCGAAAAGAGATCTATCTTTCGGTGGACTCGGTATAATGCTGTGTGAGCCGCGGCCCATGAAACTTTCAGCCACTGCCCGTTGGTGGCCTGTCTTGTACTGTTGCCGGACGTACGATCTTGGCTAAATTAAACCTTAAATAAAATAAAAACTGCTGAGGCTAGAGGGCTGCAATTTGGTATGTTTGATGATTGGAGGGTGGGTGATCAACATGCTAATTTGCAGCCCTCTAGCCTCAGTAGTTATTAAGATCTGAGAGCGGATGGAAAAAGTGCAGACGGACAGACAAAGCCGGCACAATAGTTTTCTTTTACAGAAAACTAAGAATATAGTAAATTCGGGCAAAGTATCTTTGAAAGGAAATTCTTCAGTAGAATTTAAACCATACACTCGACTATTTAAGCATCATTTACAATTTAATTGTTTTGTAAATTAACGATCGTGGAACAGAGGAACAAAGGCACAATAGCACAAACTTTTGTATATAATTAGCTGGCTCTTTGCCTCCCCCCCCAAAAAAAAAATTATGAATATCTTACCATTTACATTAATAAAACTAATAAAAACAATATTGCAATATCAGCTTATGAAATCATTTAGATTTTTTCCGAAATGAGCAACCAAAGACTCTAGTATTTCATTTAAATCCTAGAATGAAAAATGTTAAAATCTCCAGAGAGTTGAAACTTTTCTCCGCAAGACCGAACATTTTAAAATAAATTCTTCCTGAACATTTGGATTTTTTTCTGTTAAATTGAATTCTCTGGCAAACGAAGCTGAAGTGTAAACATTTCACCCCCTGTGTTTAGAAAGGCAGAGCAGAGAGAGAGAGAGAGAGAGAGAGAGAGAGAGAGGAAGGAAGGAAGAGAGAGAGAGAGAGAGAGAGAGAGAGAGAGAGAGAGAGAGAGAGGAGAGAGAGAGAGAGAGAGAGAGAGAGAAGAGAGAGAGAGAGAGAGAGAGAGAGAGAGAGAGAGAGAGAGAAGAGAAGGAAGAGAGAGAAAGAAGAAGAAGAGAGAGAGAGAGAGAGGGGAGAGAGAAAGGAAGGAAGGAAGAGAGAAGAGAGAAAGGAAGAAAGGACGAGAGAGAGAGAGAGAGAGAGAGAGAGAGAGAGAGAGAGAGAGAGAGAGAGAGAGAGAGAGAGAGATAAGGTACGACAAAATGTAGCATACAATTTTCATCTCCCCACTGCTTAATGGCCACCACCACATTTTTTGGAAGAAAAAATAATTGCATTTCCGAAGTTCACAATTACATAGAAGGAATTCGCCTTGATCGAAGGGTACAAACGAATACAAACATAGTATTACAAAGCAATAAAGAAAATTATTATCGTTAAAACTCAAAACAGCGACTTAGAATAGATGATAAACACTCATCAACTAAAACACCAGACTAATTCGAATCTCAGAGCCAAAAGCGAAAACAAAATTCCCCTCCATGTGCAAAGTGAAACCAGCAGAGGAGACTCCGGAGGGAATTAATAAAAGTGAACAGTAAGCTAAGTAAATGTTTTCGCATGCAGTTGGTTATTATGCTCATCAGTACTCTGGGCATTATTAAAATTTCAAAATGCGCCATGAGGAAATGAATTTCTTGCACTTGCATTTGCTTATGTCAACAGGAAGGTCAGGGACCAGCTTTGATGAATGCACTTTACACATCTAAAAAAAGGCTCTGTTTATCTTTCTCAAGGTAATGAGAGAGAGAGAGAGAGAGAGAGAGAGAGAGAGAGAGAGAGAGAGAGAGAGAGAGATTCGCTGGGATGCCTGGAAGCATGTTTTTGCAAAATGCTTAAATAAAAATTTTTGCGTCTTTATTTTCCTCGAATGAGGAAAAAGAAAGACCTCAAACTAAAAAAAGCTAAATTTTGAACACTAAATAAAATTATAGTCAAATTTTATTTCTAAAAAAAGGCTCTGTTTATCTTTCTCAATGAGTAAGAGAAATGAAAGAGAGAGAAAAGGAAAGACCTCAAAGATTCGCTGCCTGGAAGCATTTTTTGCAAAAATGCTTAAATAAATTTTTTTATGTCTTTATTTTTCTCAAATGGGAAAAAGAAAGACCTCAAATTTATTTATTGATGAACACTAAATAAAATTATAGTAAAATATGTTATCCAAGGGACAGCAATTCTTCCTGAAGTAAAAGATGCATGAACGGTGATTAATTTTGTAGGGAAAATGCTCATACCGTCTAAAAAAATAATTTGTTTCCAAAATACAGTACAAGGAAGAACCGTAGCTGTTTTGAAATTGCTTCGTCATCACCACAAAAACCTCTCTTTCTTTTAAGCTGAGAGAAGATATCATGATTTTGCTGCACCTGCTCGGCATCCAATCAAGGTTACCTAGATACTGACTGCGGATATTTAACGTCACCTCCCAGATAATAGACTATAGCTCTATGCACTGATATTTTTGCAGTTATTAGCAACAACTCGTCTCTTTTCGGTATGTCCACATGGATCTCATTTGTTTCCCAGTTCATTTTCCTTCCGCCTCTTGAAAAAAAAATAAATGAATATATGAAAACTAATGAAAGACCAACATTATCTTTTGGACAACCAAATTTAACCCGGACAATTGCACGTCCTGATGTAGCATCCATGAAAAGTAGAACCTCATAAATATGTAGATCATTAGTGCTACGTTCCAGAAAAGTAGAATCAAAATATCAGAATCCAAATATCATGAAACAGTAATATCGGATTGAATATGGAATTTAGGCCAAAGGCCAAGTACTGGGACCTATGAGGTCATTCAGCGCTGAAACGGAAACTGACAGTAAGAAGGTTTGTAAGGTGTAACGGGAAAAAAACCTCGCGGTGGCACTATGAATCAACTGTTAGGAGAGGGTGGAAAGGTAAGATGGAAGAAAGAGAATATGAAAGGAGTTACAGTAAAGGGAACGAAATGGGTTGTAGCTAGGGGCCGAAGGCACGCTGCAAATAACCTTAAGTAAGAAAAGTAAGGTGGAAGAAAGAGAATATGAAAGGAGGTACGGCAAAAGGAACGAAATGGGTTGTAATTAGGGGCCGAAGGCACGCTGCAAATAATAAGTAATGCCTTCAGTGCACCGTATGAGGTGGACTGGCGGCACTAACGCCAACTACGGGGTGCAGTAATATCAGCATTTACAATGACGAAGTTTCCGAATAATAGCAGATCTACTAACTGAACAGATTTTCGGTCAATCTTCCTCAAGACTGGACTTACTCGTTGAAATATCCTCTCATCTTTTGTTAACGTGTTAGCCAAATTGAGACATTCTCATAATAAGTAGTCACAGTAATTAATCCTTTAACTCCTCGAGACGTTCTCTACTCATAAAACACTAAGCTTATATTTCCTCTCTTAGCACCTTCATAATTTTTAAATTTTTATATTTGAATCTTAATCTTCACCATTCGAGCATTAGTTATCCTTTACAATGACGTAATATCTCAGAAATCGAGAAGGAAAATACAATGAAATTCAAAGTATAGAGAAGCTGTAAAATTGCAGATGCCATTTATCCACTGGATTTACATAGGCGAGGCGATATACTTATCTTATTTACAGTGTTTTGAAAATTAGTCACCTGTTTACTTGTCTCATCCCAGTCATTTATCATCTTTATTCATATTCATAGGCCTTTTTTTGCCTTCTTTTAATTATCAGTCATAAATTTTCTAATTTTTTTCACAGGTATTCTGACATTTGCTCTTCAGTAGATTGCTAATTCCATATTTAGTTGGATAATTAGCCAATATTTGTATTTACTTCCTTAATTTCCATTCGTATAATCAAGACAAAATTATTTGCCTTATTTTCCAGTCATTTACTCATTACAAGTAATTTAGACATCAGTTAGACATCAAACGAATTCTCAAGTCCCTTCTCCAGTATCGTCAGTTACATATTTTATACATGCCTTATTTGTATTAAAAGTTAAATTACCTACGTGTGCTATATCCCGTGATTTAATTTATCAATATATTTGCATGCCCAGCTCAAGTAATTCAGTCATTCAGCTTGTTTCATTCTTGCATTAATTCCGATTACCCTCTTACTTTCCTTACAGTCATCTAGATATAATGTATCGACGAACCTTATATTCATTTGCAAAACTGTCAATATACTTGAATTATTTAAAACCATTTACTCTTTGCCAGTTATTTCCCCCTCCTTATTTCCAGCCATTTAATCATCCGAGATATAATTTCATGCATTATTCAGTTATTTAATCAATAGACACGAATTTAATTGTTTTAAATTCAGTCATTAATCGATAGACTCCCACTGACTTGTTTGTTTTTAGTTGTTTAAGTATTAGACGACGTTCACTCGCTTTATAAGTAGTTATGCAGTCAAGAGTTATCTATTAATAATATAATTTATTTAAAATTCACTTCTTAGCCACCTCATCGTTTCCAGATATCTACTGAATTACCAGTCAGAAAATAACTTCAAATGAGATTCTCTGCACATGAGGCTAATCTTGATCATTCTACTGACAGCTTCCTTTCCTTTAAGAAAACTACAGCAAAGAAGGACTTTTCCTAATTATGCTCATTCTGAGAACAAAATATTGGCTGAGCTTGTGAAATTTTCCCAGGTTCTTTCTTCGCGTATGTTAGATATCACTGGTTTAGAAGAGGAGTTCCCTTAAAAGACTCACAGTAAATTGTCGTTCATAACTTGAGGTCAGAAAATGTGCCTCTATGAATTATGAGAAAGCCTGGACGAGCGATCATACTGCAGTTGTTCGTTCAGGACAGAAACATTTATTTAACTTAACCGTTCACTCTCAAATGTTTAAAAACGTCCGGGTTTGAAACTGATAAGATCTCATGAGAACATTTTTCCCCTGAACAAATATCTTTATATTTTTGTCAGGGATATATTTCAAATTTTATCGAGTGAACTTTTGCAGCCTCGTGCGCGTCAAGCCATGAAGTTTCGATATCATTTTGCTCACTTTTATGATGTATCTCCTGCCAAAGTATGAAAACAAGTCTTTTATAAATGACATTTATCCCTTTCATGAGAGTCTCTCTCTCTCTCTCTCTCTCTCTCTCTCTCTCTCTCTCTCTCTCTCTCTGATTTGCTCTTGAACGTACCCTATCCCGAGGAAATTAATTACTGGCGTTTTGCAGTCGCCGAACGAAGGTAGCTTTCCAAATGGACCCAAGCAATTTGTAGCGCAGTGAGGCCGGTGTGGCGTGCCATTATCGGTTCCTAAAACTGATTATGAGCTAAAATGACCAGACGTCTTGATTCGGCTAATTATGGGTTGAAGGATTTATGTAATTTCAGCTTCCCCAAGTCTTCCGTCTAGTTCTCTCAAACTTTGTGGACAGATGTGATTCAAGTCAAAGACCTGAGGTGAATGGGGATAAAAAAGATTATATGAAAATTAATAGCCATTTAATTATAAAGCAAACATTTGAATCTTGTCAAGGTTACGTGCTGACCTAACCTTCCCAATCAAACCTACGGCTTAGGGTCCTGACCTGACACTGCGACCAAAGAAGCTCTTTTCAACCTAACCTAACCTAACGCACAGGGCCGTATAAAAATGCTTCTTCAGTATTTAGGGGAATAGTTTCCTTGGCGTGCACACTGTCTTGCACTTGCATCAGATTTGATTGCGTTTGACTTAAAAGAAGCCAGTGAGAATATAAACTCTGTATTACACGAAGAAAGGTCATAAAGGTCAAGACTCCTAAGAAATGGTAGACTATAGCACATGAAAAGAACGAAAACTATTATGAGTGATTGTAATGACACGAGGGGAATTCAACAGAACCGACAAACCCGCGCAGTTCTGTGAATTTAAAAAGAACGTAATGGTAGTGACTATTTCAGAATAACCATTCTAAACTGTATGCTCTTACGTGTAAGGTTTCTGAAATATCTCATTTGTGTCGGATGAGAGGTCAGGGTAGTAAGCGAAGATGAGGTGAAATCCTGAATAAATAACGAATCCTTGAACGCTATTCAGAATCTGAAATCAAACAGATGTTGCAACCTACAGTTAGTTAAATCAAGACGTTTGGTCACTTTAACCTCGCTAATGAGTTTAGAGCCGATAATGACAAATGCAACCGGCCTCATTGCGCTACAAATTGCTTGGGTCCACTCGGAGAGATATCTTCATCCGCCCACTGCGAAAACGCCAATAGTTAATTTCTCCGGGATAGGGTACGTTTAAGAGCAAATCAGACGAGAGAGAGAGAGAGAGAGAGAGAGAGAGAGAGAGAGAGAGAGAGAGAGAGAGAGAGACACTCTCATGCCAGGGATAATGACATTTATGAAAGACTTTTTTTCATACTTTGGCAGGAGATAAATCATAAACGTCAGCTAAATGATGTTGAAACTTCATGGCTCGATGCACACAAAGTTGCAAAAGTTCACTCGATAAAACTTCAGATATATCCCTGACTGATATATTAGCTTAGGGATAAAACATTCACATGAGACCTCATCAATTTCAAACCAGGAAGATTTTAAACATTTGAAAGTGAACGGTAAAGTCAAATAAATGTTTCTGTCTTGAATGAACAACTGTGCTCGCTTAGCCGGGCTTTCTCATAATTCATTAGAGCATACTGCTTTGACCTTTAGTGATGAAAGATCATTTAACCTAATTTTTTTTATTAAGGAAGACAGAACTTTTGGAAATTCCACAAGCTCAGTCAATTTTTGTTCTCAGAATTAACAGAACCGGAAAAAAGTAAATTTTGCAGTAGGCCTAGTTCTCTGAAAGTAAAAGAAATTGTGAGTAGAATTATCAAGATTATTTTCATGTTCTTAGAATCCCATCTGACGTTATTTTCTGATTCCTAATTCACTGGGTATCTGAAAACGATTCGGTAGCTAATAAATGAACTACAAATAAAGTCTATTGTTAATAGATAGCTCATGACTAGCAGGAATGTTCCTAACAGTTAGAAATAAACTAGCTCACATGGTCCAGTGATTATATAACTGGAATGCAAGCAATTTTTTAATAGTCTGAATAGCAACTAGAAATAGTTGGAAATCGTAGCGAAACTAGTCTGTTAAACAAACGAGCGTCCATCGGTTAAGACAATGTGACTGAATGATTGCATTATTTGAACTAGTCAATAAGTCATATCTAGATAACTGGAAGGAAGGGTAAATGATAAATGAAACTAATGCAACTAATGTATCAAACAACTGGAGATATACCAACTAATGTATCTATAATGATAAAATGATAGAGAACAGGACAGGCAGGAAATTTAATTTTTAAGTGCAAATCAGACAAATAAAATCTGTGTGCGAAATTTTTCTGATGATTAAATGGTTGGGAAATAGGCCAGCTGTTGCCGGACAATTTAATGGAAATTTGAGAAGTATATCTTGATTCTAATTATTTCATGTGTTTTTTTTTCTTATGGTCTTTCACCATAAAAATTTTAGGAAGATAAAGTTATTGAAACTTAATGGAAGCTCCGTGTGGAGTTTTATTTTCCTTAAGTAAATTATAAAATAATGTAATTATTCATAAACATTTTCAGTGTCAATATGCTCATATTCTGACTTCAGGATAACGCTTACCGCTTTTGAGTTTTCTGTAAAATAAAACTATTGTGCCGGTTTTGTCTGTCCGTCCGCACTTTTTCTGTCCACCCTCTGATCTTAAAAACTATCGAGGCTAGAGGGCAGCAAATTGGTATGTTGATCATCCACCCTCTATTCATCAAACATACCAAATCACAGCCCTTTAGCCTCAGTAGTTTTTATTTTATTTAAGGTTCAAGTTAGCCATAATTGTGCTTCTAGCAATGGTATAGGATAGGCCGCCACCGGGCCGTAGTTAAAGTTTCATGGGCCGCGGCTCTTACAGTATTATACCGAGACCACCGAAAGATAGATCTACTTTCGGTGGCCTTGATTATACACTGTAGCGGCTGTAGAGAAAACCCGATTGAGCCGAAGAAACTCAGGCGCATTTTTTACTTGTTTTATTTTACCTACAATCTATGAAAATGAAATTTCGAAGAACTACCTAAATATTCATAAAGTTGAAATTTAGCAGAAACTGTTTGATTGATTAATATGTAATTACCATTGTGTAATGTCATAATTTTGGCCATCATAGTCTCCAACCCCGTGTGACGCAAAGAAACTATTGGCTCCAGTCTAGTTAGTATACAAGGTGTCATTTCAGTTAGAACGTAATGTAATGAAGTTTAACTGCAGTGTCTAGCAAAATATGTAGAGATACATTTTCAGGATTTTTAAGCAATTACAGTTTCTGGATTCTTTCAAAGACAACAACTTATTAATATATATTATATATATATATATATATATATATATATAATATATATATATATATATATATATATACATACTGACAAAAAGAGTCGGTTATGAATCAAAATGCTATTAAGAATATATTTCTGAAAAAAAACTCACATTTCCATTCCATGCTATCCATTACGAAAAGGCTATAAAAAATCACTTCGATTCTGGGGCCTCCATAGTTTACGTTTTAGTAATATACTGAAAAATAAAGCATATTTTAAACAGTAACCATAGCAAAATTGCGCAGAAGATAAACTGTTAGTGAAATTACATGAAACGAAGCTTAATCAGTATTCATGTCCATCAAACACAAAAGATTTAATCCCAGCGGAAAATTTCCCTCTTCTGTTAATCAGTGTTCGTTCATTTAAGCGGATAATGCTGGGATTTCTATTTTGCAGGTTTGGTGCTTAATTATGAGTCCTGTTAAAATTCAGAGCTTCAAATGATTTCAGTGCAATGACAAAATATATAAAGATTATATATATATATATATATATATATATATATATATATATATATATAATATATATAAATGTATATATATATATATATAAATATATAAATACATATATATATATATGTATATATATATATATATATGTATATATATATATATATATTATATATATATATATATATATATATATATATATATATATATATATATATATATATATGTATATATACATTTTAGTTCTCAGTAACAGCTCGCACTAGATGGTGCAAATCCCATGCCCAGGCTATTTGGGGATTTCACATCACACAGCCCAACCTGAATGCAATTATTTTCCCACATTTCGCGAGAGTGAAGACGTGACTGACAATGATCTCTTGTGGCGAGATTCATCTACCATTTCAGGGGCGTTCCCACAGCTCCTTCACATGGCGCTCCTCTGCTCTGCTGTGCAAAGATTGCTCTACAAGGTCTCATTCACGAAATAACAGCCATGGCAGAGAGAGAGAGAGAGAGAGAGAGAGAGAGAGAGAGAGAGAAATAAGATGTATTCTTATATGAATGGAACTGAGGCCGGCACGTGCCCAAGTCTCCCTCGCAAACACGAAGGACAGTGGAGGGAAAATGGAGTCCCAAGAATATGTTCCATAATCTGGAGGATTATCCGTAATCCGTTTTCTCGGAAAGGATATTATTCCGATCTCCATCATTCTCCTTCATTAGTCTCCCCTTCCTCATCCTCCATTCATTTATGCATGATCACTAATTGGTGGAGAGAAGACCCCAAATTTCTCGCCAGGGGAAATGATCCCGGATTCTGAAGACGGATTCTGAAGACTCCGTCTCGCCCGGATATGGTTTCGTTTCATCCCTCGGAGTTCCTCATCATTGTTGCTCCAGACTCTTTGTTGTTTTCGCCTCGTTAACAAACGAAAGCTTTCAGTGGAAAGGAATGCTATATACTGCATTTATCATTGTTTGTATGCAAGATCCTCATCACTCTTATATATAGAATACAGTCTCCTTTAGAAAGTAAACGTGATACGAATTTCGAAGTGAGAAGAGAAATCATCGTTTACTTTGAATGTCGGATCCTCATGACAGAAATAGAATAAGATATTCTTGAGAAAATAAACATAATGAAAGAGAGAGACTAATGTAACTAACTTATTATTGTTAATTACATTATTCATCAGATTATTAATGTTCCCAGTTAAGAGTAAATGACTTGATTTATCTAACGAGGAAAACTAAGTGAAAATTTCGAAGGCAATGAGAACATCATTCCACCATTATTAGCATTTGTGTAATTCTTCGCAGCTACAGTGCGTTGCTATTAAGAAAGGAAAGTAAGGGGAAACGTTAAGGAAACGTTATAACTTTCTATTTATTGCTGCTTTTGTTATAACTGCAGTTTAAGATATATTAGTAAGAGCTCATTCACCAACAACAAAAAGAAGCATGAAATATTGTGAATTATTATTATTATTATTATTATTATTATTATTATTATTATTATTATTATTATTATTATTTACAATACATTAGGTTATTGATCCAGAACATTAGATGTGCTTCAAGATAGAAGATAAATTATTAAAAATTCCAGTGCGATTATTTCATTCCCTTTGAATTATCTATTTAGAGTAAGATATTATTCTATACTTATTGTGAACAGTAATTATCTCACGAATGAAGTAATTCTCAAGAATAATTCTAATACATTGGTGTCCCTTAATTTGTTTACTTAAGAAGTTAGTATTCTGTTTATAAAGCTATCAAAGGCAAACAAATTTAACCAACAAAGCTTCCTCATAAACAATACCAAAGGTAAAAAAGAGATAAAGATAAAATACTACTAAATGCATGTGGAATTAAAAGCTAAAATAAATTAATTTTAAGTATGAATACTAAATGAATAAGGAGTAAATATACATGGGCTAAAAATATGCATACATAAAAAGTTTATATGAGTTTGTACTCAAGTATATACTTATGCTGATCAATGCTGTAGCACATAAATTCTGGAATATATTTTACGCTAATCTGTCATTGCAAAGCACCTAAATGTAGCACATTATATTACTCCCCTCGCCACTAATAATTTTATATTTTTCATTCTATTCCTCAAAATGAAAAAGAGAAATTAATAAAATTCATTACCCCTTGACATAAAAACACGGTTCTCTTCCCTTCTCTGAAATTTTCTTCCAAAAATATATCTTAGTGTAATAGCTGCATCTTCAGCAAGTTTAATTATTTCCATATGTTCAGTTTCTGCATTTCCACATGACAAAGATA
>NC_089743.1:86534970-86539970 GCF_040412425.1 Macrobrachium rosenbergii | reverse complement strand
TTGTTAAATTGTTGTTTCAGAAATAAACTTTATTTAATATATATTTATAAAAAAATATATAATTATCTTCAACTACTTTTGCTAAATTTTTGTTTCAGAAATAAATTTTAGTGCAAAGTCTCCTCCTTCATTAAGTAACATTATTTGATGTATTCCGAGTTTCTACGTTCGTAACTCTAAAAAAATTATAGGAGTTAAAATTTGTATTACATACAGAGAAGCTTATCCATAACAACAGAAAAGGACAAAAAGAGTCACCAAGGGAAGACATTTAAGTAGAAATTTGAGAAGAATTGTGTCTGTTTTCAGTCTTAATGTCATGAGACACCTTGGGTGATTTACAATAGAGGCATCACTGTCATGTGAGAATGTAGAAACTCGGAATATATCAAACAATGTTACTTAATGAAGGAGGAGGTTTTACACTAAAATTTCTGAAACAAAAATTTAGGGAAAGTAGTTGAAGATAATTATATTTTTTAATCATTAGATATTAAACTTTATTATTTTATTTTCTCACTCTTCCCATTTTTGTGTTGAAATATTGACTTACGAATCTACAACATTATCAGTGGCGAGGGGAGTCATATCACGTGCCACATTTGCCTGCTTTGCAGGAAGAGATTAGCACAAAATACATTCCATAATTTATGAGAGACATCATTGATCAGAGTTCTAAATACTTGAGTACAAACTCATATAATCTGTTTTCATTATGCGTAGTTTTTCAGACCTTATATATATATATATATATATATATATATATATATACTGTATATATATATATATATATATATATATATATATATATATATATATATATATATATATACTGTATATATATATATCAATTATAATGCTATCATTTAAAACGAATTATTTCCTCTTTCTTTATTAACATATTTAACATTTACGAGGAAGCTTCGTGTGTCATTGGTAGCTTCGTAAAAAGAATGAAGATTTTCGTAAGAAAGTGAACATAATTGAAATTTAAAATGAAAGGAAACCAATATGATCAAATGATTCTTGTGAATTACATTATCCCATATATTACCAATGTTCACAATTAGGATAAGATGACTTTAACGAAATTTCCAAAGGAAATGAAGAAATCAAACAAACCCTTTTAATAATTCACCTTTTAACTTGACGCACATTCTATGACAGTCTAGATCAGTAATATTATTATAAATAATAATAATAATAATAATAATAATAATAATAATAATAATAATAATAATAATAATAATAATAATAATAATTATAATAATAATAATAATAAAAATAAGGAGTAATAAAAATCCACCTGAACGGTGTTCCTCATTAGTGTTAACTTAAAAAAAAAAAACCGTTAAAATGCACTGATGAGGAACACCGTTCAGGTGTTCGAAAGTCTTTGGTTCATTTTACATAGTAATATATTTACTATATAATTGTGGATTTTTATTACTCAGATTGTTTTTCACGAAATTGTGAATCTATTGGCAATAATAATAATAATAATAATAATAATAATAATAATAATAATAATAATAATAATAATAATAATAATAATAATGTATTCACATCACTTGATGCTTCGTTTTGTTGTTTTTTGTAAATGAACTCATGATAAACATATCTTAAACAGCACTTGAACCAAAAATGACAACAATTTGAAAGTAATTCCTTTAGTTGACTATTTCTCTTACTTTCCTTTCTTAAGAAAAATATATTCTAGCTCTGAACAATTATGCAGAGGCTAATAATGGCGAAAGAAAGTTCTCATTTCCCTCGACATTTTCACCTAGTTTTCCTCGTCGGGGAGATCGCGTCAATCCTTCCTAATTAGGAACATTAATGATCCCGACTGTAGTAATTGACAATAATAAGTTAATTGTATTAGTTTTCCCCTTTCACGAGGTTTACGTTCGCAAGAACATCTTATTATATTTGATTTATGAAGATCTCGGGTGTAATGTAAATAATGGTGTCTGTTTTCATTTGAAATTCGTATCACTTTCAGTTTCTTAAGAGGACCGTATTCTATAGATGAGTGACGAGGATCTGACCTAATAAGATAAATGCAGTACACAGCATTCCTTTCAGTTGAAAGCTTTCGTTTGTTAACGAGGCGAAAACAACAGAGTCTGGAGCAACAGTGATGAGGAACTCCGAGGAATGAAACGAAACCATATCCGGGCGAGACGGAGTCTTCAGAATCCGTCTTCGGAATCCGGAGATCATTTCCCTGGCGAGAAATTTGGGGTCTTCTCTCCCACCAATTAGTGATCATGCATAAATGAATGGAGGATGAGGAAGGGGAGACTAATGAAGGAGAATGATGGCGATCGGAATAACATCCTCTCCGAGGAAACGGATTACGGATAATCCTCCGGATTATGGAACGTGTTCTTGGGATTCCATTTTTCTCCAATATCCAACGGCGTTGTTTGTGAAGGTGACAAATACGTGTGGCGACTTCAGTAACGTTCCAGAAAAGAAAAGAACTATATTATTCACGCTCTCTCTCTCTCTCTCTCTCTCTCTCTCTCTCTCTCTCTCTCTCTCGCTCTCTCTCTCTCTCTCGCTCTCTCTCTCCTCTTTATTTACTGTATATACATATATATGCGTGTTATATATATATATATATATATATATATATATATATATATATATATATATATATATATATATATATATATATATATATATATATATATATATCACAGCTAAATATAACCTGAAATCATTTGGAGCATTGAATTTTAACAGGACTCATAATCGATCAGCAAACCTGCAATATGGAAATCCCAGCATTATCCGCTTAAATGAACGAACACTGATTAAGAGAAGAGGGAAATTTTCCGGGGGGATTAAGTCTTTTGTGTTTGATGGACATGAATATTGATTAAGCTTCGTTTGATGCAATTTCACTAATATAAATTTATCTTCTGTGAGATTTTGCTAAATTATTGCTTTTCAGGTTATATTTTATTTACCAGCGTTTTAATAAACCAGAAATCATGAAGATCCCGGAAGAGGTTTTAAATCTTTTTCCTAAATGAATAGAATGTAATGACAATGTGAATTCTCTTTTCAGAAATACATTCTTAATAATAATGATATATAACCGAGTTTTCAGTTATTAAACATAATACATAAAGATTGTTTTCCTAAAGGATCCAGGTGTTTTGATTACTTAAACATTTCACTAAATCTTAACCATAGTTTTTCCATCCCATTTTGCATTAACTTTATATCTCTTATAGCTAAACGTTAGCTAAACTAATCATGCCCCTGTAAACTCGACCCCACAGTTATCCTCTGTCACATTATATTCAATTAAGCGAAATGAATCCTCGTATACTAACTGGAGTGATTAGGGAGACAATTTCACAGTTTCTTGGCGTCTCAAAGGAGGCTATGCTGATGACATTACAAAATGGTACGGAATCACATATTAACTGATCATACAATTTCAGCCAAATTTTATGAATAGTTCAATTTATTAAGAAGAAACTAAGTTTCATAAACAAACAATTTTGCTAATAAATAAATTGATATTAGCTTTCAATATATTATGTACTTCTCTCACCTCGGATATTTCCTATCTTTTCGTGACAGCTTTGGTTTAATATTCAAGAAGCAAAGTCATATTACGACAGCGATAAATGTTACAGTCAATAAACCTACATATTGACAATGAAAATATTCATGAATGATTACATTATCACATAATTAATTCAAGCCAAACAAGATTCCACTCCGAATTTCCATCAAGTTTCAGTCACGCTATCTGCCTCAAATTTACATAGTGAAATTACAGGATTCATAAACAAAAATAAAATAATTATGCTGGGGATATCTCGTTTACTTTTCATTTGGCTCAATAAATCTAATATTGTAATACCATCTTTATTACATATATTTATGTATATTATGATATATATATATATATACATATATATATGTATATGTATGTATGTATGTATGTATGTATATATGTATAACTGATATCACGAATATATGGAACGTGATATATATAAATAACATATACTTATAGTCATTTTACTTAGCAGTATATTTTATATATATATATATATATATGTATATATATATATATATATATAAGTATTTATATATATAAGTATATATATATATATATATATATATATATATATATATATATATATATATATAAATAGACAGATTTAGATTAACAGATAAACTTGCAATACACAGACAGGTGAGGTAACATGGCCAGCTCAGGAAGTAAGCAAATTCCAAGAAATAGGATAAAATGGAAGAATTCACTTCCGGGAAGAAATTTGCACCCCAAATTATCTGATTGGTTTAACGAGGCTTCGAAGGGCGTGAGGGACAACCAATGAGTCACCAGGAGAGGATAATTTTCGGGCAGAAATTCGAGATTCGTTGCGTAAATGAATAGAGTTTTCTTCTGTGGGAATTACTGTTCTATTGAAGAGTTAGGCCATTCGCAATGGATAGACTTTTAAGGCGTCAGTGCCCTGAGAAGAATACTTGGTCTTTGAACTTACGAAACGTATATTGAAATATAGTTTGCAGCTCGAAGAACAATATATACATTAAAATTTATATTACGTATATAGAAGTTCATGCACAGCAACGAAAAGGGCAAAATGCGTCTCCAAGGATAAAACTTCTAGCAGAAATCTGAGAGGAATTGTGTCTGATTATAGGCCTTTCTGTCATTGGAAATTTTCACGGGAAGTTTGGATGATTTACCATAGATAAAGTTGCAAATTATCGTTGTCATGTGAAAAATTTAGAAACTCTTAAACTGATTTTCATTAATTTGATTTTCATTAATTTAGTTTTGCACTTCTCTTATTTTTGTTTTGAGAAATAGACTGAAGAATAAGCAACGTTTTTAGTGGAGAGGGGAGGAAACTCATCAACTGCATTTGGTTGCGTTGCAGTAGGAGATTAGCATGAAATATATTCCACAATTTATGTGTTGCAATATTGAATAGAGT
>NC_089743.1:86522470-86532470 GCF_040412425.1 Macrobrachium rosenbergii | reverse complement strand
TCCTATCGGGGCTGAACTTGTACTTAAGGGGCATCAGGAGTGTGACTATTCATCTCAGCCACCTCGAAAACTGTGGATATGACACTAATATCTGTCGGTTTCAGTTATTTTCACATGTCACCCCCTTCCCAACCCCTGCCCCTTTGGTTCCAGTGATGTCAGAATTCTTTTCTGGATAATAAGTCATATGTATACCGAAATGAGGTGTGATAAACACATAGAGTTTATGTAGTTACTAAGTCTACGGGCAGAACCAGCTCCGTTTCAGGGAAGCCCTTCCCACCCCAACCCCCTTTGGTGACCTTTGGTGCTAATGATATCTTATCCCCACAGTAATATTTCTAGATAGTAAGTCATATGTATACCAAGTTTGGTTGAAATTGCCCAATGCATTTCAGAGTTATGCTGGAACACACACACACACACAAATACATACATCCATTCATTTTTATATATACTACCTGACCAACTCTGCGTTTCCTAGGAAAACTCTGAATGACAACTGATAAACTCTCTCTCTCTCTCTCTCTCTCTCCTCTCCCAACACCCCCTCTACTCTCTCTCTCTCACTTTCTCTCCCTCTTACTATCTCTCTCACTCTGTCACTCTCTCCCTTTCCTGTTAAGATAGTTGCTTCAGGTGCATTGCCCAGCATTTTGGACATTTTATATTTCACACCTTCTCACCCCCCATTCCTATCAGGGCTGAACTTGGACTTAAAGAGCATCAGAAGTGTCACTATTCATCTTAGGGGCCTCAAAAACTATGGAATAAAACTAATATCTGTTGTTTTTTACATTTTATTTTTCACCCCTTCTCACCATCTTCCTATTAGGGCTGAACTTGGTCTTAAAGGGCATTGGGAGTGTCACTATTCATCTAGGCAACCTTGTAAACTATGGATTAGACACTAACAACTGTTGGTTTCGGTTATTTTCAAGTCACCCCTTCCCACCCATTCTCAAACCCCCTTCCCACCCCTTCTCACCCACTTCCTATCGGAGATGAAATTGGACTTAAAGGGCATTGAGAGTGTCACTATTCACCTCAGTGACCTCGAAATCTATGGATTAGACGCTATATCTGCCGTTTTCGGTTATTTCTACATCACCCCCTTCCCACTTCCCACCCCTTCTCACACCCCCTTCCTATTGGGGCTAAACTTGGACTTAAAGGGCATTGGGAGTATCACTATTCATCTCAGCAGCTTCAAAAACTGTGGCTTAGACACTAATATCTGTTGTTTCCGGTCATTTTTACATGTCACCCCCTTCCCACCCCCTTCTCACCCTATTTTCCTATCAGGAAATGGCTTCAGGAGTGTCACTATTCATCTCAGCAAGCTTGAAAATTATGGATTAGACACTAATATCTTTTGTTTTCGGTTATTTTCACGTCACCCCCCTTCCCACCCCTTATCACCCTCCTTCCAACTGGGGCAGAACTTAGACTCAAATGGCATTGGGAGTATCATCACTATTCATCTCAGCGACCTTGAAATCTATGGATTAGATGCTAATATCTGTCGTTCTCATTTATTTTTACACATCACCCCTTTCCTACCCCTTCTCATTCCCCCTTCCTATCGGCCCTGAACTTGGATTTAAAGGGTATTGGGAGTATCACTATTTATCTCAGTGACCTCGAAAATTATGGATTAGACACTAATATCTGTGCTTTTGGTTATTTTTACATGTTACCCCTTCCCACCCCTTCTCACACCCTGCTCCTGCCGAGGCTAAACTTGGACTTAGAGGGCATTGGGAGTGTCACTATCCATCTCAGCGACCTCGAAAACAACTATGGATTAGACACTAATATCTGTCATTTTCGGTTATTTTTACATGTTACCTCCTTCCCACCCCACCCCTTTTGGGGCCAGTGATGTCTGACCCCAACAGTATTCTTTCCAAGATAGTAAGTCATATGTATAACAAATTTGTTTGAAGTTGCTCATAGTGTTTCAGAGTTTTGCTGGAACATATATGCACATACACACGCACATATACATACATACATCCATTTATATAGACAGAAGGTATATAATCATTGCAGACAACAACTTATCTTCTGTAAAGTAAAGAGAAATTGCATAATCATATGAGAGAGTTTCAAAGATAAAACAACAATTGTTAATATGAAAATGAACGCATTTGATTTTTATAAGTATTTTGGAGAAATACATTGGTAGATAATCGTGAAAAGGGATATAATAACTTTTTCAAGATGGCAATTTATGAGACCATTGTTGAGCCAGCTCTCCTTTGTGGAACCGAAATGTAGATACTAGAATCAATTGAAAAAAGAAAGGCAGAATCTCTTAATACTAATTGTTTGCACAGTAAATGTGGCATTAGGTTTGAAAAGGTGAGGAGTGTCGAGATGTGCAGAAAAAGTATGGTGCAAAGTATTTCAAAATGGTTGATTCATGTGGAGAGAATGGAACTAAAGGTTGTTAAATAAAGAATAATTCCTGGTGGTTAGGATGGAGGAATAAAAACAGTGAATTGGAGCAAGTCTGTAACACCCTCGAATTAGAAAGCAACGCTCTACAAAAAAAAAAAAAAAAAATAGATATGCCCAGATGCTTACAGAGAAGAATTAAAGTATATATAAAAACTGAAAAGTTACAAGTCGGAAATAAAAGCATTATGCAGTTAAAGGATATAGCCTTCTCTCTCTCTCTCTCTCTCTCTCTCTCTCTTATTGTTCCGTACCATTTCTCTCTTCGCACTTTCGCCCATTTTCTCTTTATGACTTCCTTCCCCCATAAAAGTGATTAACAGCTCACTGCAGCATTGTTTCCCCATGGCCATAGGCAAACAGACTCCCGTGATAAACTCAGGGACTTTCAAGTCGCGGGAACCGAGGTAGCAGAGGATGTGTTTGGAGTCTGTGTTTGCTTCATAATAATAATAATAATAATAATAATAATAATAATAATAATAATAATAATAATAATAATAATAATAATAATAATAATAATAATAATGGAGAAGGAAATCCACAGTCATGTATATACATAACTGTGGACTGGCTTCTCCATTTTAAGACTCATGCTACTATGAGTATTTTTTAATAATAATAATAATAATAATAATAATAATAATAATAATAATAATAATAATAATAATAATAATAATAATAATAATGACTCTTAGTACGATGGGCAATGAGATATGGAATAGTCCAAATAATACAATTTTGTCTGGATGTATTAATGAAGTTAATACATCTTTCCAAATGATAAATATAATATACTTTCGATAGTTCTATGTTATGATTTTCATAAGTGAAACCATAATACCAACAAAAACAATAATAATGCAGTCATATATTGCCGTGTATTATCTGCAGGTCATTGGTAGATTAGCCATGTTTATAAAGTGCCATTTCAACTTAAGGATGATTAGCAAAATTAAACATATTTAGACAGGTTATGGTATTTTCTTAATAATAATAATAATAATAATAATAATAATAATAATAATAATAATAATAATAATAATAATAATAATAATAAAGTATCAAGACCTGAAAATAGAAATAGGAAGAATATGGGATATGCCGGTGGAAATTGTACCCATAATCATAGGAACACTAGGCAGTATTCCAAGATTCCTGAAAAGGAATCCGGAAAAACTAGATGCCGAAGTAGCTCCAGGACTCATGCAGAAAAGTGTGCTACTAGAAACAGCGCACATAGTGAGAAAAGTGATGGACTCCAAAGGAGGCAGGATGCAACCCGGAACCCCACAATACCACCCAGTCGAATAGGATGACTGGGATAAAAAAAAAAATAATAATGTTAACTATAACATCCCATCCTGTACGACGGAAGGTACGTTTATGGCACTATTTGATTTTAGATGCTATATAAATCTAATCCTTCTGGCCTGGCCTAGGAGAGCTGTTAATCAGCTCAGTGGTCTGGTTAAACTAAGGTATATACTTAACATAATCGTTTTACGACCGGCGATGATTGCATACCGTGATACCGTTCTAAAGTCTTTGCTTTTCACACAATGGGGGCTTCTAGTTTGGGTATGTGTACCCTCGCTCACGTGGGAACGATTTACATCAAGTTTTTCGAAAAAAGGTGCATTAGAAGTATTAATGGAAGAGAATAGCTTCCTGTTTTTCTCCGTCTCGTCGACTTTTTACATGTTATTGGAATTTAGGGATCACTCTATAATGGACTTTTTCTTTCCTGTAAGCTGGTAAGTGCGTACTGTTTTGTAGCTTCAGTTCTCTCGCTCATTAATCTGAACCCTGCCTATACAACCTGTTTAAAAAATGAATATGAGATGATTCACTCTAATATCTGAGGCACCAAGGACCGAGTATCATGATTTTCAGTTTCATAATCCTATCTGTTTTTTTTTTTTAGTCAGAATTTGTTATGCAATTAAGTCTAAGGTCTAATTCTAGAGAGGTCTAGTTTTTAGTGGATTTCCACAGCCTCATTTATTCTGAAACAAGTAATAACAACAGAATTAGTGGCACATGCTTTATGAATCCCCTGAGGTAGAAATTATCTCTGTATTTCAGAAATCGTTCAAATAAAAAAAAATAATGAACAATACCTAAAAGGGAGTATATACGCAAAAAAGAATCTTAAATAAATAAGTGAAATTAAGATACACAATAGAATTATACAAGATTCCAGATTGAAAAAATATTTCTAAACCAAAGAAGCAAAATATTTCCAGAGGAAACTCCCGGAATAAAGTTCACGCCTAAATGAATGAAATAATCAAAGCAAATAGGATAACAACTGTTACGTAACTCTGAAAAGGGGAAACAAATACCCAAAATGAATGAGCGAAGCAAAGAAGATCGTAGGGAGAACATAAACAATCGAACGCTGGCGTTAAATAATCCACGGAGAATATATACAGCCGCGGCTTAATGGCCGCGTTCGTAAATGGTGTTGTTCTATGCTACGTAACGGCAGGAAGAGGACGAAGGCAGTTAAGAAGGTTCTCGAGAGCCCTCGACCACAAGAAGGCTCTTTGGGGAAGGCTGACGGACGAAACAGACGTTAAGATGCTTTTCTCTCCAGCCTAGCCTATTACAAAAGGCCGGAGGAAGGGCAAACATTAATGCGATGCTTTATGGAAGGGAAAATGAGGGATTACTTTGTTACATTAACGGAATAAATGACGCTGGAAGTGGAGTATTTTTGTATATTTTAGTTCTGTATAATGGACGTTAATGAAAGGAACGCGTAGCGGTTTTTATCAACATCAAAAGTAACCTGGAAAGGAGCTGAACTAAAAGAGATTTTTTTTTATTTTTATTTTTTATGAGGACTTCAATGTTCTTAGGGTAGGCCAGGACAAGTGAAGTGTTTTAGAGGAGATGTAGGCTGAGCCTTTCTGGAAACGTAGAATGAAATATCAAAAGATTTTTTCTTCATAGAATATTCCAGCTTAATGTTAAAGGTGTAGCAACATATTCTATAGCATAGCATATACTGTATATATATACTCACGTGTGTCTATGTCGATGTCGTGGGCGTAGTTACTATCTGCACAACATCGACGTATACATGCGTAGATATATGTATTGTAGTGTATATATATATATATATATATATATATATATATATTTATATATATATATATATATATATATATATATATATATATATATATATATATATATATATATATATATATATATATATCATAAAAGATGATTTGAGATGATGCAGAGCAAGCAGAACAAAAGGCCATTTTCAAGAATACAGGAGACTACATAAAGTATGAAGAAGAAAAGGAGAGAGAAAAAAAGGAAAATGGTGAGGATGTGCCTCAGAGAGAACATGTTCTAGTGGAAAGTAAATGGAGAGAAAAGAGTAAATGAGCAATCTTGGACCTTCGATAAAATGGAACAAGTGAAGGCATATCGTTTAAACGCAGTTCTAGGGGTGATGGAATAAATAATCTGAGGCTTTACTGGATGCGAATTATGCAAAAGAGGTAAGGTTTGTTGTGAGTTTGTGAAATACTTGTGGAAGTGGCTGCTAAGTTAAGTATACCTTAGTTTAACCAGACCACTGAGCTGATTAACAGCTCTCCTAGGGCTGGCCCGAAGGATTAGACTTATTTTACATGGCTAAGAACCAATTGGTTACCTAGCAAAGGGACCTACAGCTTATTGTGGAATCCGAACCACATTATAGCGAGAAATGAATTTCTATCACCAGAAATAAATTCCTCTAATTCTTCATTGGTCGGCCGGAGACTCGAACTCGGGCCTAGCAGAGTGCTAGCCGAGAACCCTACCGACTCGTCCAACGGGGAACTAGTGGCTGCTAAGGATTTAGGGATAGCATTGCAGTAGTCGAAGAATGGCAGGAGTTGAGTGGCTGACCAAGGTGAGCAAGTTATCTCTGGATGAGGGAAACGCTCCTGAAGACTGACCGAGATGGAAAATTACATTTGCATAAAGGTAGTAGCAGATAATAAAAGAAATATAAGGTCGTAATATTACTTACTCTAATCCGGAATTGTATGACAGGTTTTGGCGGAGTAAATAAGATCGAGTGCAGGAATATAGATAGCCGAAAAACTATGTGGGTGTGCTAATCAAGTGTGATATGAGAAAGGGACATAGGAATTAGCAAGTAAAGGGAAAAAAGCTGAATGTTTATAACACTAACCTGGAGAAAGCTTTTAATATAAATGACAGCCAGGGAATGTGGAAGATGGTGAACACATCTGGTGCAATAGATACGAGGCGGAGAGTACTAAAATGTTACTTGGAGAGTGACTGGTTTGTTGTCAAAATAGGCCAATGTAAGGGTGTGCTAAGCCATCATAGATGTTTATTAACTTCATGGTTAAAGTGACTCAAGAAACCAAATAAAGATAAGCTGATATAAGTTTAAAGCTGTTTTATTAGAAGCTGTGTCGTGAGCGGAGAAAAAGTTGAATAAGTGAGGGAATATAATAAAATTTTCATAAACACAAGATTACCTGTAAGATAAAGGCAGTTAATACAGTTTACAAGAGTTCTTACTAAGCTGTTGATAAACTTTCTGGTCATATTAAGTCATATTAATGAAGCTGCTAATAATGATGCAACTCTGCCTAGAGCCTAGAGGGTTTATCCAGGCTTTATTTGTCAGTGTATGAATGAGGCAGTGACTGCTGGGTCGTCTTAGCCTCTGCAACCACCCCTACTATAGGCAGTAATTTAATGTTTAACACACACTCACACACACACACACACACACACACACACACACACATATATATATATATATATATATATATATATATATATATATATATATATGTGTGTGTGTGTGTGTGTGTGTGTGTGTGTGTGAACTAATCGACGCACAAGCACGTGCCTTACAGAAATAAATTTCTGATTCACATCGGGATCGAACCCAGGTCTCTCAAATGATAAAGGATGGCCAGTACTAACTGACCACACAAGTGTGAGAGAAATTTATATATATATATATATATATATATATATATATATATATATATATATGTATATATATATAGACTCATTTTAAATAAGCTGCTCATCTCGATCACTTCTGCTGGCTGGCAAATAATCCTTAAATAACAAAATATAACCTGAGGATCAGGATATGTCATCAGGAGCACAAAATTGGTTCCTGAGAATTTCATTACTTCATCTCTTACGTCACATATTAAAAAATTTTCATCCAAAATCTCCAGAATTAATCTTGGCCTCCTCACATAGTCTACCTTTTTTTTCTTGTTTGTAATTCTCTTCTTCTTTAATAACTTACATTCCACCAGAATCCTTCTACTGAAGTTGCTCCTTTCTGCGTAAATCTTATCGACAAATTGATCATTAGTTCGACACTCTGGAAATCCCAGTTCCTTGACGTCTTAATGAGCTGAATTTTATCGCTAGTTCTTTTTTTAATGGAGTTTCTTTAATTAAAGTTACTTACGTAAGACTTCATATACATACACAGTCATTATATAGAAATGAAATCACTATATAACGACAGATGATAATGGGGAGGAATTTATGTTTCAGGAAACAAAGTCGGGTAATTATTTTTTTTATAATATTTTATCTTGCTCTTTGAGACAAATACGGTTACTATTCGATGGGTACCAAGAGGTATTCACTCAAAACGTTTAATTATAGAAAATTAGCCCAGCAGAAAATCGTTGGATTCAATAGTAATTAAAAAAGAAACATATTTCTTATGGATCATTTTCAGTTTTCTGAAAGGAAAACTATTGTGCCGGCTTTGTCTGTCCATCCGAACTTTTTCTGTCCGCATTATTTCTGTCCGCACTTTTTCTGTCCGCACTTTTTCTGTCCGCCCTCAGGCCTTAAAAACTACTGAGACTAGAGGGCTGGAAATTGGTATGTTGCTCATCCACCCTCCAATCATCAAACATGCCAAATTGCAGCCCTCTATCCTCAGTAGTTTTTATTTTATTTAAGTTTAAATTTAGCCATAATCGTACTTCTGGTAACGATATAGGATAGGCCACCACCGGGCCGTAGTTAAAGTTTCATGGGCCGCGGCTCATACAGCATTATACCGAGACCATAAAATAGATCTATCTTCGGTGGCCTTGATTATAACGCTGTACCGTGTAATCCTTTCTCACAAGTCAGGGAAGAAATTCGGATAGTGGACAGGAACCGTTTATTGCGTAATAAACTGGAAACTATCGGTAAACGATGTTTGAAATACTTTTTAAGTATTCTGTATATCTTTAAAAGAAATACACACACACATTATTTATATATATATATATATATATATATATATATATAATATATATATATATATATATATATATATATATATATATATATATATATATATATATATATATATATATATATATATATATATATATATATATATCTATATAGATAGATAGATACACACACATATATACATATATATATATATATATATATATATATATATATATATATATATATATATATATATATATATATATATATGTGTGTGTGTGTGTGTGTGTGTGTATGTATTTGCTTTTGAAGAAATACAGAATACGTAAAAGTATTTCTATAATAGATTTTTTATTTTTTCCCATTTTTATATTTCTCATTTATGTTATCAATATGAGGGATAAGAGAAAGACAAGAAAGATGGGTGTACTAACGGATCCAGGGAGGTGGCACCGGGTCATGTGCCCCCCCCCTCACCCCCACCGTGAAAAATAATGAAAAAATAATAATATTGTACATTTAGATAATAATAACATAAATGAGAAATATAAAAATGGGAAAAAATAAAAAATCTATTATAGAAATCATAAAATTTTTAGAAAAAAATTAATAATGATAACAATAATCTTAATGATAATAATAATAATAATAATGGATTCGGCATTTCCTGAAAGAACAGGCGTTTGCTGTCCATTTCATATTTTCTACTTAAAAATTGAATTGTATGCTGAAGGAAATATTATACAATGATAAGACAGAAATATTTCATGTATGTGTGTATGTAAAATACTGCGCCAACAGGCATCTTGATGGCAACTGAGGTCTTGACAGGAAACATTGTCTACAAACAGTTTCCAAACTGTTCGCAATCTGTTTACAAACAGTTTCCAAGAAACTGTTTGCAAATAGTTTGCAAACTTTGTTTCCAAACAATGTTTCCTAGTGTGGACAGGCCTTAACTTGTATATATGTTGTTTTACGTTACAGTTACGATAGAAAGTTAAAAGGAAACAAATGAATAATTAGATAAAAAAACTGTGACAAATTTGCTCGCGAGAACTTCTTACAGAGCTAAAACTCAGGGATGGATGAAGAACATTGTCCATTTTCACCCTCAAAATACTCGTTCCTCAGACCATCAGTGTGATGGGGTTAGTTGTTTCAATATCACTGAGGGAAACGTGGCCCACTGATCTAGGCCATCAATAAAGATGGACAATTTACGAATGCTGGTCACTAAAATTACAGTATAGGGCGTCCTGGTGTAATTCCA
>NC_089743.1:86502470-86517470 GCF_040412425.1 Macrobrachium rosenbergii | reverse complement strand
AACTGCTCTTTGCTGCGTAAATCTTATCAACAAAATTTATAATTAGCTCAACGTTCTGGAAATCCCAGTTCCTTGACGTCGTAATGAGCTGAATTTTATTGCTAGTTCTTTTTTTAGTGGAGTTTCCTTCATTAGTTATGGTTATGTATATATATATATATATATATATATATATATATATATATATATATATATGTGTGTGTGTGTGTGTGTGTGTGTGTGTGTGTTAAATATATATGGAGGTATTTCTAACATACTAACGCTTCCTGCGTTCAGCGAGCTTGCAGGTGGAGATGTGTCTTGAGTGTTTATTCAGTGTTTATCATTCAGTCACCTAGGGGATTCAGCAACTGATCGATCAGTGATCTGAACATTGTTCGGAGGGCGCTTGGATACAGCGACACGTCTCAAAGATGGAAATTTCTAACATTATAGCATGGAACTTTTTGTTCTGGTTATAATCGGATATTAGGGTGTGTCAACGGGTATGTGAATTCGTTTGTGCATTACGAAATCGCTAAGTGAGAAGGGGCTTGTGATAGATTACTTACACCCTTGGTGATAACCCAAACCAAGAAGTCGTGTTGGACACACTGGGAATCGAGATTCCCATTCGCTTAAATTTAAAGTCAGTAGAGACTTAAAAAAATTACTAACCTTTACGAAACTGATTATTAAGTGAGTGTTCTTTTTGTTATTATTTAACATTTATCTCAAGAGTTTTGGTGTGTTTATAAACCGGATTTTAATAGAGATTGTTCCGTTCTTTGCCAGGAATGTTTCGATGGACCCATGACCATTTGGGAAGATATGCTCCTGTTAAACGAGCATTTAAAATGGCCGATGTGGGAAGTGGTCGCTTGTAATGGAACCAGTGACAGAAATGACTTTGAAAGTTATGCGTAACAGGCTAAACTGAAATGGGGGTTGGTTTAGAGACTTGGTGGGGGACAGGAAATAGTCGCCACGTATCATATTTGACATGCAATTAATGATTTTGCTTCGAGGTAATGCTTAATGGGTTTGATATCCATCTTCCATAACTTCATTTTGCATGAGTCGTTGTTAAACTTGCTTAATAAATTTTAGTATTGTAATTTTAGGGTTTGATTTACACACCTTAGACAGAATAGGTAAATGAGAGAGAGAGAGAGAGAGAGAGAGAGAGAGAGAGAGAGAGAGAGAGAGAGAGAGAGAGACTGTCGTCTACCAGCTTCAGGATACCAACTCGGGTAAGGCTAAGGGCCCTTTGTCAAGGTTCGACAAGGGCCCTTTAACATATATACACAGCAATTATATACAAATAAAATTACTAATTAACAACGGATGATATGTGAAGTATTTTATGTTCCAGCAAACAAATTCGTTTAATTTTGTTTATGTCGCATTTTATCTTGCTGTTTAAGATAAATATAGTCATTATTTGATGGGTACTAAGACCTATTCAATCAAAATGTTTAAAATTATCCCAACAGAAAATTATGGGCCCCACTAATTTAAAAAAAATATATATATATTCTCATTATTTATTTTTTCTTCTCATTGCTAAAATACGAGCGGCACACTTACTCTTTGAAGCTAAGCTCGCCTAACGACCTCGCCACAGAATGTTTGATACCCATGACCATTTGGGAAGATATCTTAAAGAGCATTTCAGTGGTCGCTTGTTGAAAAAGTGATTAGAATATTGAAAAGATAGTTTTTGACAGCCTGAAAATGAAAATATTCAGTTTTAATAGTTGTACTTGAATGTTTACTTCTAACGTTATTTTTTCGCGACTTCTCTGTCTATCTGTCCGACTGCCGGCTCTATCTCTGTCTTTGTCTGTCTGTCTGTCTCTTTCTCTCTTCTCTCTCGTGGATTACAGGCTTGTTTCATAGACAGTGTTTTTGTTAAACAACAACAACAATAATAATAATAATAATAATAATAATAATAATAATAATAATAATAATAATATAATAATAATAATAATAATAATAATACGGAAGAGACCTTCTCTGAGGCAGTTGCATTAAATTATAGCTGTTCCACGGCATTTAATTTATACTGAGTCTTCTCTATTCTTCTTATAATCTTTTCTCCAGGTTGAGGAAAAAGATAATAAGAAAAATAGAGGAGTCTCTGTATAAATTAAATACCAAATGAAATAGCTATAATAATAATAATAATAATAATAATAATAATAATAATAATAATAATAATAATAATAAACTCTTCGGGATTCAGGCACAGAATTTCACAGGATTTGACTTCGCAGTTAGCAGGAAATTCTATTAATTTTTACCGTTCCTTCAGGCAGAGAAACACCAAAACAGCGCATCGTGTCAAGGGCGGCATGGTCTTTGACTCTTCATATTTCCCACCCACCAGGGAAGAGCAACGGAGACGACTAAGAGGGATTCTCGTAAACAGGTCGTCTGACAAAATCCAATGCCCCTCCAGGTTTTCCAGACATTCCAGACATTCTTTCTACTTCTGAAATGAAGGAGGTGCTGCTAATGGACGATATTTATCTTGCGAGCACACACTCGCGCGGAGAGAGAGAGAGAGAGAGAGAGAGAGAGAGAGAGAGAGAGAGAGAGAGAGAGAGAGGAGGAACCTGCTTGTTTTCATACGCATGAAATTTATTTATTGTTTTTTTATTATGTTGCGATGATCTGAACGGAGTTACTGTGTTCTCATAGTACTCGGTATTGTAGCGCCTGTTAAGTATGGAATTAAATTGTAATCGATCAAATGATTCTTATTCTTCTTATCCTTTGATTATTAGGATAATTTCGAAGATAGAGTATTGAGATTAGCTACACAAAAGTCAAAAGATGAGGGTACAGAAATTACAAGCAGAATTCGTGTTCCTGTTAGATCACTCCTACATTAAAATCGACAATAAAGAAACAACCATCGAATGAATGACTTTATTTTATCGTCAATACACCTTTAGTTTTCAGATAGAGTGCGTCTCGCTCAGGAAATTCCCATCTGTTCACTCAGTGACGCCTACTTTTCATGTTTCTTAATACAACAGGGCAAAAAAAAAAAAAAAAAAAAATTTGCTGATGAAATCTCCATTATGAAATCTTTAGCACTTCTAAAGAGGCCTCTACATGTGATTCTTCAAATGAAATATAAAATATGGAACCGGATACTATAAAATTAATTGTACAACCAAAAAAGAATGTTATATCAAAAAGCTGTTCAAGAATAATAAACAGGAGATTTGAAATTTTACCCCATTCAAGCCAGAGTCAAATCAACGTGCAGAGAGATCAGAAACTACCAACAAAAAACAGACATATAAACGCTATTCACAGAGAGAGATTTAAGCGTTCCCAAAGCGTATTCTGAAAACGTATTTATCGTTCTTTTGCTACAACTGACAGCACAATAAACATGGTTACTGCCGGGAGAAATGAACTACTGGATACAATCATCTGGCTGTAGAAGGGGAAATGTTGATAAAAGCCTTCTTTGTACAACATTCATACAATAGATACATGCCCGTGAATACATTCACGCTCTAGATCATAGCTCAGAGAAAAATCTTGATAAAAAACTCCTTTATACAACATTCATGTAATAGATACTAGCCTATGTATACTTTCATGCTTTAGATCATGACTCAGCCTGGAAATGATAGGTGTATATGCTGAAAAGAATCACATTTATCTAAAAAATACCACTCTGTTTGAATCCAACATTCTCTTGGAGGGGTTTGCATAGACTAAAGCTACAATTTACAACCTGGCACAAAGAGAATGAACACGCTCTCAATTGGAAACCCTAATTACATACCTGAGCAGGCATATTAAATAAGTGTTACCCACGTGTGGCCAATTCTTATGTCCAATTCACTATCCCCAGAGAAGGTATGGTATGGTCATTTCCAGAATTTTCTGCCGACCTCAAACAAGACTGGAGATATATTTACCGAATATATTTTTTTTTAATACATAAGAAAGTGACGCTGAATTACAATTAAATAATTCTCTTTATGCTGTTTTGTTGACACTTTTTACGCAACTGGTTTTATTCTCTTCACTTTTTTCTATCCACGGGAGTACTGACAACTTATTAGAGATGATCTCTTGATATCAGCAATAATAGCAGATTCTGTGCATAATAACGTCCTTTGGCACCATTATAGTCTTCTTAAAACAGTTGTTAATTGTGCATTTTTAGTGGGTCAATATTTTTAAAATGGAGTAATCTCATTCTTTAGTGAGGCATAAAAGTAAACAATTAGATGTCTAGTTTATAACAGTTATTTTATATTATGTAATTTACCAAGACTTAAAAAGAAAGGGTTTTAATAAATGTGAAATTATACTTTATAAAAGTGTGAATATTTACGCAATATTCTCTGTCAAGTCTTTTGTAAAGATATGTGTATACGTAAAAAGTTGAGTATACCCTAGTTTAACCAGACCACTGAGCTGATTAACAGCTCTCCCAGGGCTGGCCCAAAGGATCAGACTTATTTTACGTGGCTAAGAACCATTGGTTACCTAGAACGGGACCTACAGCTTATTGTGGAATCCGAACCACATTATACCGAGAAATGAATTTCTATCACTAGGAATAAATTTCTCTAATTCTTCATTTGCCGGCCGGAGACTCGAACGCGGGCCCAGCAGAGTGCTAGCTGAGAACTATGCCAACCCGTCCAACGAGGAACTATGCGTATACGTGAAAATTGTATCTAATGTATGTGGCTTGTAGCTGGAATAAAGGATTCAATTCAACTCAATTCAATTCAATTCAATTCAATTAGGAATGCTTACGAATCAGCAGCTAAACTCAGAGGAAATGCTCTCAGCATCAGAAAAAACCAAATCGAAAAAAAGTCTCTTGAAGAAATATGTTCTTCACTTCCCCTCTTCTTCTCCTTTTCTTATTCTTTCCGTTCTTTCTCCCCCTTTGGACGGAGATATTTGGTTTCCGGGGAGAACTAATGTCTACAGACAGCTGTCTCCCGAGGTGGAGATGAGATTCGACCTCATGAAACGCGAAAAGGTGTAGAATAAGAATTACATTATTACCCTCTCTCTCTTGCGTCACTTACGAAAATATTATCATCCAGAAATCTTGAGCGTAATCTCTTTCTCTGCCTCATTTATATTCTTCTTCTTCTCCTCCTTCCTTTTCTTCTCCCATAATCGAATGTCATTAGAACCCATGTGCTAAGTTTCCTCCTCACTTCCTAAATCTCCTTGACAGAATTTTGAATTAGGTCGGGAAAACCGAGTTCCTCGGTGTCGAACTGATACAAAATTGATCGTTTGTATTATTTATGAAACTATTTACTGGATGAAAGTTATATCACATTAAAACGTTGTTTGTATACACACTTTATTTGGTCATAAGAGATTCCTCATTGATAGATGACACCAGGTGTCCAAATTTTTCGGTAAACAAAATTGAGTAGTTTACCTTCCTAGAAATCAAGAATATATTCCACCGGCCACAGAATAGTAAACGGAATTCACTGGAAATATATAACTGTAGATAATTACTAGCCATAAAATCCTAATTTTATAAAATTAAAGAAAATGTACAGTATACTTTTTATAAAATTTTATAAAATTTTATAACAATAAAGAAAATGTCCAAATTTTTCAGTAAACGAAATTGAGCAGTTTACTTTCCTATAAATCAAGAATATATTCCACCGGCCACAGAATAGTAAACGAAATTCACTGCAAACATGTCACTGCAGGTAATTACTAGCTATAAAATCCTGATTTTATAAAATTAAAGAAAATGTTCAGTATATTTTTTTTTATAAAATTTTCTAAAATTTTCTAAAATTAAAGAAAGTGTCCACATTTTTCAGTAAAAAAAATTGAGTAGTTTACCTTCCTAGAAATCAAGAATATATTCCACCGGCCACAGAATAGTAAACGAAATTCACTGCAAATATATAACTGCAGGTAATTACTAGCTATAAAATCCTGATTTTATAAAATTAAAGAAAATGTACAGTATATTTTTCAGTATACATTTTTACTGGGGTGGAATAATCTCATGAATACCAGGGTCAGACTTTCTCTTTGAGGCTTAGTTTGACTGACGATTGGCAGTTTAATCTATTGGCGATTGGATTATGGATTAGAGTATTTCAAAACAACTTTTTTTATTGCTGCTGGAGAGTTAAAATGAATACACCATGTTATTTGATATCATAGTTTCATTTTGGGTATTTTATTCCTTTGGTCATTATTCCCCTTATCACATGTTTGCTTTCAGCCAAGTGGAAAATAATCGTGACAACAAAAGCAATAGCAACCAGCAATAGGAAAGCTGATATTAGCAATATTATTTTATTATTTTCGAAGAACTTTCATTTTCCACGTATTTTGGTAGCATGTAAGTAGAAAATTATTTCAAAAAATCAAATATGGTGTCTACGGAAACTTACGTAATGAAATAACATTTATTATTATTATTATTATTATTATTATTATTATTATTATTATTATTATTATTATATTTTATTGTTGTTTTTATATAATAATATATATTAATAATAATAATAATAATAATAATAATAATTATTATTATTATTATTATCATTATTATTATTATTATTATTATTATTATTATTATTATTATTATTAATTTTGTTGTTGTTGTTATTTTTATAATAATAATAATAATAATAATAATAATAATAATAATAATAATAATAATAATAATAATAATAATAACTATTATTATTATTATTAGAACAATCCAATTCAAATTATACTTACTTTCTTTTAGAGAACTCTAAGTCCTTTCTGTTCAAAGAAAACGGGGAATGTTTTTTCAGTCTAGAAGAGGATATGGGTTTTGACAGGCATGTGAATGGACCCTTAAAGCCATTACGAAGAGCGTCCCTGTTTTTGGCAGCTGTCAAAAGCTTAACTTAAGCAATAAACTGGAAACACTTTTTTGTAAAACGTTTTGGTTTACTTATAGTCAAAGAGGAAATGTGAAAAATCTTCGGATGGGCTTTCAACCGGAAATGAGATGACTGTATTAGATTTGGGATTGAAGTTCTCTTTAGGTAGAAAAAAAGGATTCCTATACGGACTTTCATAGCCAGGTCAATTACATCAATATGGTAAAGCAAAACGACTTTTCTGCATCTTTGAAAAGTGTTGTGATTGGAGCTATATTTGAGAATCTCAACTACCCCGTCTGGCAAACTAAATGTTCTAAAAAGCATTCATTAAAGGGATGCTTTTCCGATACCATCAGAAAATTGTAATTCTCTAATCATTATGAAATCCCTTGACTGGTTTCCTGTCTGCAGACAGATGCCTTCTTCTGGAGAAAACACCTGTCATCTTGTACAAGGGAAACTAGTCTTTGTAAATGGCAAATTGATTTTAACTCCACGCTAAAACAAGATCATCTTTGAAGTTCGTACGGACATTTATTCTTCTGGCGGTCACCTAAATTGCGCGAAATACCTAATATATTTAATGTCCACAAAATAGGAGAGATATTGCTCTTGACTTCCGGTTGTTACTTGCTTGAATTTTCCACGAAAACAGCTCGTTAATTTTCTTTTCGAAATATTATGCTAATACTCAGGCTTGGTTTAACAAACTTATCGTATCCTCCAACGAATTCACCGATTAATGAAAAGAAGTCAGTGCCAGTTTAAATTCCTTGAATAGCCTCCAAGTAATTTTTTTTATTTACCACCATACTACTGTTAATGTGGATTTCGTGTTCAAATATGAAACTTTTGTGACTTGATGAAACATTTCAGCTTTCATAATCATATATGAACAGTCATAGAACGTAGCTATGGCTTGTCCTTTTCTCCTGTATCTACGAGTATGTATAGAATTCACCTCGGTTTCATTTCTCCATTAAATGAATACATGTGACATAAAAATCATCCCCTGAAAGAAATATGTAGACGATGTGTTCGCCTCAATGGGCATGACTAACGAGGAGAAGTTAAAAGTGCGTTTGGGTCCATTCACAAGAAAACATCCATTCATTTCACAGTAGAAAAAGTGGGAACAAGTATCTCCCTTGTAATGACGCTTTGGTAAATAAAGGTGCTGTAGTTTTCGAGATCGAAGTACACAGAAAAGCAAAACACACTCATTCAGTCATTCGTTATATTTAGCGTCATAAAATCTCTATAAGTATGCTTTAATAGGCTTTTTTTTAATATACAGAATGTATAATATCTTGAATAAAAGTTATATTTAATCATTAATTTCTCCCTAATATAAAACAGAACTTGAAAATTTAATATAAAAAGATAACACAACTACTACCACACGAAGAAAATAGTATAAAAAAACCCACTAAATTTAAAGGATCTGGAGATGATTGCACCTTGTGCATATGAATAACAAAAATGTAATCTTTCATAAATATGAGAAAGTGGTAAGGAAAAGCTTCACGCATTGTAAAGAGGAAACAATAATGAATTAACAGAACTGTCGAAGAGTTATTTATTTAATTTTATTTCTGCAATCAGTGGCACTAAACCCTTCGTTAGATTAGACCAAATCATCAGTGGATATGACATCAGAGAAGATGAATTAGATGCCTGTGATGAAGGACAACAGAAGTATATAACCTTCAATGTCCCAGTCTGTCCTGCTTATAAACCCCTTCACGTTAGATTAGACCAAATCATCGAGTGGATATGACATCAGAGAAGATGAATTAGATGACTCTGATGAAGGACAGCCGAAGGATATAACCTTTGGTAATGTCCCAGTCTGTCCAGCTTCCATCCCACTCCCAGGTAATCTTTTCTTTGAGTGGCAAACTATCGTCGCCATGTAAATAATATCTTGAAACATTTCTTACCGCTTACTCCAATGTCTGTGAAGTCGAAAGCCTTCAGAGTTTGAAGGACAACCGAAAGATATAACCTTTGGTAATGTCCCTGTTTGCCCTGCTTCCATCCCAGTCCCAGGTAATCTTTTCTTTGAGTGAGAAACTACCGTCGCCATGTGGATGATACCTTGAATTCTTAGTGCTTACTCCAATGTCTGTGCAGTCGAAAGCCTTCAGAGTGTGTTTCAGTTCCTAAAAGCCTTTTCGTCCCGTTTTATTATCATTATTAGTATCACCATCCCTACCATTGTCATATGAAAGGATCATTTTACACAACACCCCACGCAAAAATGTTACACCGTAACTCGGTGATGTGAGGGGCAGCTTGATCCTTTACATTCCGCCGGCGAAAATGGAGACCTAAAGAGACATCCCGCGGGATACTCATAAACAGGTTGTCTGACAAAATCCAATACCGCTCGAGGTTTTCCAGACATTCTTTTCCGCCTCTGAAATGAAAGAGGTGCCGGTAATGGATAATATTTATCTTGCGCGCAACGACCAAGAGAGAAAGAGAGAGAGAGATATAGAGGAAGAAAGATCGGGAGAGCGAGTTCTTTCTCTCTTAGAAAAATGGGATTTGTTTGTTGAGTTATTGCTTGTTGTTACAACGCAGCACTTTGAATTGATTCGTTGTTGTGGCACAGAATCGATTTGTTTTTTTGTTTTTTTTCTGAAGATGATCAACAACAGCTTGAGTGTCTGGGGCGTGGGTTACTGGAAGTGACCGAGTTACCTGGACGGGAAAAGGAAAGGCGAACACAGCCTCAGGCGCTGCTAAAGGAACATCACCAGTATTGTACTTCTAGTTTTCTGTAAAAGAAAACGATTGAGATGGCTATTTCTCCGTCCATCCGCACTTTTTCTGTCCCTCAGATCTTAAAACCTACTGAGGCTAGTGGGCTGCAAATTGGTATGCTGATCATCCACCCTCCGTTCATCAAGCATGCCAAATTGCAGCTCTCTAGCCTCAGTAGTTTTTTTTTAAAAATTTTATTTAAGGTTAAAGTTAGCCATGATCGTGCGTCTGGCACCGCAACAGCAAAGGCCGCCACGGCCGCATGTGGTTTTAATGGGCCGTGGCTGTACAGAAAATTCCATTTCTTCGGCTCATTTTTTACTTGTTTATTTTTTTAAATTCTTCAATACTGTTTTTTTTTTTTCAAATCAGATCATCAGTAAACCTACATTTTTGGGGAAAAGAGAAACCACTACTCATAGCCACACCTTCCACAAAGTTTTCGAGCCTATTATTTAACCTTTTTATGGACCCCATTACTTCCTCAATAGTCAGTCCCACAAGCATTCTTGAGTTGACACAGACACTTGCCACTCTCAAGTCATTCAGCTCTGCCACTCTTCTGACTTCCATTTCCAACAAATCTTCAAAATAGCCTCCCTATTGACCCAGGACTGCATTCACCTAGCACATTACCTTTCGCTTTTCATCTTTTATCCCTGATCCACTAATTCGTTAACCTTTATCTCTGTAAGTCCTTCCCTTTAGAATATTTACTCACTTTCACCCGTCTCTGTTTATTACAAGTCTTCATTTTCTCTCATTTTTTTATTGACTGCTCTCTATTTCGTCCAGTGGTTACACTTTTCACTAAATCTTGTATGTTTCCTCAACCCACCACCTACTCTTTTTATCCTCTTTATAGCTACTATAACTACGAACACTCTTTGCTGTCCCTATAACCCCAGCCTCGATTTGAACCTGCTCCTAACCAACTCTTCCCATTTCTGTGGATTGAACTCTAGCTATGCTCATCTCACCTTCTTCTTACCCAACTTAATTACGGTTACAGCAACATTTTCACCGTTTCCTTTCTAAACAAATAATGATCTTATTTATTTCCAGCCACTCTTCTTCTCACCATTACAACCATTAACTTGCTCTTCCATAATATTATACTCTGTACTCTGTACATAGCGTTTTCTTCTCTGTAAGTATACTTATTAATATTCCTTTTTGGTGCTATCTCAGAACAAAGAGAGAGAGAGTAACATAGTTCCAATCAAACCTGTCAGTGACTTCATTATGGTATAAAAATAGCTGTAACTTCAGTATTCGTAAGCAAACAAATTCACCGGCGTTAGGTTTCTCGATGTGTGTAATTCAAGTTTAGTGTGTATTGTATAATTAAGTATTGTGCAAGGGAAATATTGCTCATACACTCATGACATTGTGTGCATTGGTGTCTATAACGAGATGTCAACAACAGATGCAGCCCATTTCTGGCTTTCTCAAGATTGAATTTTACCGCTGACGATAAGCCCCTATATGTGGGACACTTGTAAACATAACGGTCCTGTTTGATAAAAGATTATCTTCTCGATTTCCCATTATCTTTAAACATGTTTTCCGATAACCTTCCTAACCCCCGTTAGAATCATCAGATTAATAAAAAGTCGGATTGAACTTTTGTAGAGGAAAGCAGATATGAGAATAATGAAAAGCGAGAGAATTTAAAAGTCCACGGCACAGGGTCGGTTCGTTTACATCGAAATTACGAATGTGACCAGTAGACTCCGTAAAACACTTGCAAACATAATTTGAATATAAATTGCACCCGAAATCAACACAGGAATTTTTACCGCGCAGAAAATTCACAGACAATCAGCGAAGCTAACACACAACATGACGTGAGGGAAACTCGTCAGCCCCTGACGAGGCCACGAGAGTGACAGGAAAACAGGAAAAGAAATTGTTGGTGGGAAGCGGAAACTCTACTTTAAGATCAAAGGGAAGGCGTTGCGTGTGTCTCCTGGGAGGGAAAGGCGCCGATAGATGGAGAGAGGATTCCCTGCTCTTCTATCCCTTTTATTGATAGGAGATGTCTCGGGGCAGATGGTCGAGTACCCAGTGGGAAATCCCTATTGGAAAACAAACATTGTATTTCCCACCTCAACACCCCCGCCCCCGCCCCCAAAAGCAGACATGATTCAGGATTCACTGGTGATGGCCTCAGGGAATAGTTTCGAATACACTAGAGGGAGTCGTATATGAATCTTCTCTAATGAATAAAAAACATTACGAGAATCTCCTTCTCAAGATATATATATATATATATATATATATATATATATATATATATATATATATATATATACTGTATATTTATATTAACTTTATCACATACACAATTGTTCTGTGCAATAGTAGAATTACTAAAAAGGACCTCATTCAAACTGGATGGTATCTAATGGAGTATTTATTCAGAAAAAGTTACAAGCTTTTGAATGAGGTCCTGTTAGTATATATATATATATATATATATATATATATATATATATATATATATATATATATATATATATATATATATAGTATATACAGTATATATACTACAGAGAGATTTATGAAAAATTACTTGAGTATTTCGTTCTCTTCAATAGAAAATAGAGATTCGGGAAAACCATCTGTTATGCAGGAATAAATAACTACATATTCAGAAAGTTATTTGTTAATTGCTTTGGCTTTTGTTACAGTTTTCCTGGAACAATCCACTCCTATAACAGTCGAATGATTCAGGACTCAGTCACACTTCCAAAACTACGTTTTGTAAAACACGAATAATATCATAAATATATAATTTGTATGTCAGAATATTTCCCGAAGACAAATTTTTACAGAGGTCATTCGTAATTTTCTACAATTTTATGAACCAATCGTGTTTTCATTCTCCACGAACGTGAATTGTAACCTGCCTAAGACTTTTTTATAATAAATAAAAAATGCCAAAAATGACATCCTCTGTAAGATGTATTCATGGCAGTGATGTTTTTGTTTTAGTAATTACTTTCACGTTCTCTCAATATAAAATAATAGTGCTTTTTGACTCAATCATTATCTCTAAAATTACGCTGTATAATTTATGACGTTCTTACCCAACATAAAAATAAAAATAATAGTGATCCAAGACTCAAATACGTTCTGTGAGAATCTTCTAAACTACGGAAGATATTTTCGAAACAAGTTCTCGCGTCTTTCTTATTCTCTGATAAAAAAAAAAAGGGAAATGTTGAGTCCGCCGGATCATTTATAATATGAGAAAAATATTCAGAATACATATTTTGTAAGACCTTTTAGTTTTCTGTAAAAGAAAACTACTGAGATGGCTATTTGTCTGTCCTTCCGCACTTTTTCTGTCCGCCCTCAGATCTTAAAAACTACTGAGGCTAGATGGCTGTAAATTGGTATGTTGCTCATCCATCCTCCAATCATCAAACATACTAAATTGCAGCCCTCTATCCTCAGTAGTTTTTATTTTATTTAAGGTTAAAGTTAACTATGATCGTGCGTCTAGCACCGCTGTGTGCCAAAAACACAGGTCCCCACCAAGCGAATATGAACATCACACAACTTATTGTTCGCAATTCTGCGGACGTCCTCAAACAGTCAATACTGGGCTATTAATTAATATCAGAATACCACACATTTTTAAATCGTTAAAGGAATAGGATAAAATAAAGTCTCGAAGTTATTGCAATTTGGTAGTAATAGATAGAGTCGATAAAATTCTGTTTACATTCGCGGACAAATAGTGAAGTTTGAAAGTAATCACAAGAAGAGCAAAATCACTTTTAATAAGCAAACTTTCAGTTAATGTATGAATACTGAGTCTGTATCGAGATGGCTTCGCCAATTTGTTTGGTAAGATAAACAAACTTTCTTAGTATTATTTCCATAAGATGAAAATTATGTATATATAATGTATATAATATATATATATATATATATATATATATATATATATATATATATATATATATATATATATACACATATATATACACATATATATATATATATATATATATATATATATATAATTTTATAATTTTTATGGAAATAATACAAACATGTATGCAAATATGCATACATACACTCAAATATACTGTACATACATTGAATAACACATCAGCCTTGTGTCATGTTCATTATCTCTTAAGATCCCAGAGTCTAGAATTTTCCATGGATACATTGTTACACAAATTTTATCTGTTGCTTGTCCTTCAACTGTGTGTGTGTGTGTGTGTGTGTGTGTGTGTGTGTGTGTGTGTGAGAGAGAGAGAGAGAGAGAGAGAGAGAGAGGACATAAAAAAAAAGCCGAGTCAGGAAATTCAAACGCTGAAATACAGACAAGACATGACGTAGTCTGGAAGAAGCGCCCGATCCCTTGAACTCACGATCGCAGACGTCCACAAAATGTCTCCAGAAAAAAATACTTCAGCTTCACAAGGAAAGAAATAGAGGACCTCTGGTGCTGAGCAGTGTGTAACTTAGTGTCCACCCCTCTCTGTGTATTCACACGGGCGTATCTTTGGGAGGATGAACCGGAAGAATATTTCGTCTCAAATACTACATTTTCCCTGTTCAGGAGTGTCAATAAAATAGAGAGAGTGACGAGGAAACGGAAAATTGAAATTGAAATTCGTGAAAAGCAATAGCATTCATGTTTGCTATGTTATCCGTGCCATCAAATATTACGGTAATTTAAGGGAGAAGATACACGGTAACATACACATAAATACACACACTCACACAATATATATATATATAGAAACAAAATATATATATATATATATATATATATATATATATATATATATTTATATATATATATATATATATATATATATATATATATATATATATATATATATATATATATAACTAATATATAGACACACACACACACATATCATATATATATATATATATATATATATATATATATATATATATATATATATATATATATATATATATATATATATATATATAATATGTAATATATATATTATGTAATTGTAATAACCACAATACCCTCTTAACTTCTAGAAATCTTAGACTTTTTGATATGCTTGTCTACAAGCCTTAGATCCAAGGGCAAGAAATTGAAGTGGTTGTGATGTCTTTTAGCAGGAAACGAACCCGCGTCACCATAATCACAACGAGGTCACGTTGCCGACCTGACCACGAGACCTCGTTGTGATTAAGGTGACGCGGGTTCGTTTCCTGCTACCGGACATCACAACCACTTCAATTTCTTGCACTTGGATCTTAAGGCTTTGTAGTAACAAGCATATCCAAAAAGTGCGAAGAGTTCTAGAAGTTAAGAGGGCGC
>NC_089743.1:86474970-86499970 GCF_040412425.1 Macrobrachium rosenbergii | reverse complement strand
AATTCCCAGTCTGGTCAAACTTTAAGGGAAGGAGATTTCAGTCTCCCCTTCCATCCAATTACCTTTCTTTCTGTTCCTGCTTATTCGTCACGTCTCTATTGGTTATCTGTCTTTTAATTTCGATTAAACCCTAGAGTCATACTTTAACACATATGATGTGCAACTGCAAATGTATATATATATATATTTATATATTTATACATATATACATATATATATATATATATATATATATATATATATATATATATATATATATATATATATATATATATATATATATGACTGTGAACTATTTTCTGTTAAACAAATTCCATCAAATATAAAGGGAGCCATAAAAATGCCAAAAAAGTAGAAAGTAACTGCTATATTTCAGAGTCCAACTGTCTCTCTCATCAGGCAAATAGTGATTTGCCTGACGAGAGAGACAATTGGTCTCTGAAGTATAGCGTTTACTCTCACATTTTGGCGTTTTTATGGGCTTTATATTTGATATATATATATATATATATATATATATATATATATATATATATATATTATATATATATATATATATATATATATATATATATATATATATATATATATATATATATATATATATATATATATATATATATATATATATAATGATTTGTCACATTAATACCATAACAGTTTTAAATTCCTAACATTACAGGCAAAATGTGGTTTAATATTCCGTTCACTCTACTTAGGGAATCACATAGGCCACATCCAGGGGGAATTCGAACTGCCGACTGGTAAGCGCTTCGTCGCCAGTGGGATTCGAACTGCCGACTGGTAAGCGCTTCGTCACCAGTGGGATTCGAACTGCCGACTGGTAAGCGCTTCGTCGCCAGTGGGATTCGAACTGCCGAAAGGTAAGCGCTTCGTCACCAGTGGGATTCGAACTGCCGACTGGTAAACGCTTCGTCGCCAGTGGGATTCGAACTGCCGACTGGTAAACGCTTCGTCGCCAGTGGGATTCGACTGCCGACTGTAAGCGCTTCGTCGCCAGTGGGATCTGAACTGCCGACTGTTAGCGCTTCGTCGCCAGTGGATTCGAACTGCCGACTAGTAAGCGCTTCGTCGCCAGTGGATTCGAACTGCCGACTGGTCAGCGCTTCGTCGCAAGTGGGATTGGAAATGTTGACTGGTAAGCGCTTCGTCGTCAGCGGGATTGAACTGCCGACTGGTAAGCGCTTCGTCACCAGTGGGATTCGAACTGCCGACTGGTAAGCGCTTCGTCACCAGTGGGATTCGAACTGCCGACTGGTAAGCGCTTCGTCGCCTGTGGGATTCGAACTACCGACTGGTTGGGAGACGACAACGCAAGTAACGAGGTGGTTTGATAGTAAAACCATAATGTATACGTCGTTTCCTAACCAATCGGTAGTTCGAATCCCACTGGGGACGAAGCACATGTCAGTTGTAATTCCCCCCGAGGTAGAGTGAACTGGATATTAAATAGCATTTGTTGCTTAATAAGTGTGGCTTGAGAGAGAGAGAGAGAGAGAGAGAGAGAGAGAGAGAGAGAGAGAGAGAGAGTGCGGCGATAGCAGCAAACTATGCTCCTTAGGTATATTGAACTTTGACTTTCATTCATACCAAAATTCATTGGCTATTTTAGTCTTTTTGTCGTATTCATTATACTGTCTATTTTGTCTCATCATGTGCACACTAAATACTTAACAGTATAAAGCATAACACATGTAACGTAAGATTATGATTTTGTACTAGAGCAGCCATTTGGCAATTGACCTTAAACTTGAAATATAACATTTCACGCACCTATCACGAATACTCTAGACGATTCATTTATAAACCTGTAGCATAACTATACCATAAGAACAACTCAACCCATACATACCCCTACTTTCTTTCGAAATCACACTGCTCGTCTCCTTTTAAGTTTACTCTCATCACTCGTACCATTTTCTGCCAATAGAAACCACACAACTTTCAGAGCACGTTAAGTAAAGTTATGACCGAGTAAGCCTCACGCTCTCCACCATATTTCCCCCTCATATAAAAGGACAATTACTCCTCTTCTCCATTCAAGAGGACCGTTTCATTCCAGGAGATATGACAGGGGTAACTTCGTCAGCCACACAATTACACCCTCTCCGCCGTAGACGCTTCTCGCGCGCAGTGCCATCAACTCCCTTGCGTCTTTTCATTGTTCTGCATTTCTACGGGTTTCCCTCCCTCCCCAACCGCCATCTTTGTGTGGGCATTCGCGGAACAACTTGATTCCCTTCTGCTATTGTGACTCTTCAGTTCTGACAGCCTTTGTTTTCTCTGAATAACACTCCTGGCTATTAAAATGGTGAAGAATAGTCAAGGCGTACTTTAAAGCACTTTAGATAAATTTCTGTCGTCGTTATTATTACAAAGGTTGGCAGGTATGCAGGAAATTGCAGTCTTAGTACGAATAGAAAAGCCCCCTTTGCAATGCCGATCCTTTTATTGCCGAGACGTTTTGATGTAATTATGTTCCAGGTGCCGTCAGTATGCAAATAGCACATACTCAAGAATGCACATAAATACACATATATATTATTTATAATGATATATAAGAGGGAAGGGGCCAGCCATTGGCCTAGATTACAGAAAAATCTGGAAACCGAAATTTTCGAAATTTAAACTTAGAAGAGAGGAAATGGACTTTCATTACTGTCTATATGCCTGGTCAAGTTGACTCAGATATTTTACTCAAGAGTGATTTTCAGAGTAAAATGACATTACGTTAAAATCTTAGAATCTAATACTTGGGCCACAAGTAAACAAGTAAAAAATGCTCCGAAGTTTCTTCGGCGCAATCAACTTTTCTGTACAACGTATAAAACGTATAAACAACGTAAAAAAATGCTGTATAAAACAATCAGGTACTACTAGGGTTGCCATTCGTACCAGAATTATCGTACATGTAAGATTATTTTGGGTCTGGCACGATGTACGATACCTACCTTAGGTATCGTACGCTTTTGCAAGATAATTTCGAGCTTTGGGAACTGAAAAATGTATTTTATGTAAAACATATTGTTTTTTAAATCACCACAAACATTTGATCAAAATGTTTCATCAACAATTTTTTTTTCGGAAATTATATCATACTTTTCATAAGTTAGGTTTGAATCCATGTTCTGAATGTCAATAGCATACGTATTGAATGGAAAGGTTTAGCCACAGCCAGAGGACAGCAAGGGTGATTATGCGTTGACTAGTGGGTGATATTGGTCTCTATTGGGTATGGTAAGCTGAAGTTAACGTAACTTTAAATATTTTTGTGACCAGAAAATGTTTTAATTTTACGCCATCAAAAGATATCCTCTCCCGTTTTTGTAACAGTACGGAATTTTTGTATCAACAAGTAGACGTCGATACTGAAGTTTAATTTAACAGGTTCATTGACTTATCAAATCAGTATTCGTTTCAAATTGTGTCTCTTAATGTCTCATCTTTTTGAAAAATTTATCAAACAAAGTACTTTATTCAAATTGTAATGTACCCCATGAATAGGTATCTTTTTTCTGCTAAATTCCTCAAGTATTATTTTCAAATTGTACCGTAGATCACGAAAAACTCATAAAAATTATTTTTATTTGATAAAATTTACATCATGCAAGGAAACTGAATTATTTTACTTGCTCGTGAGTATACTTTAATTATTCCCTTATTTTTCCTCGTGATTCTTCGTGGAAATTTAGTCTTAGTAAACCATTCAGAATGTATTATTTGCAAAACTTTTCTATTTCATTTTTTTTTACTAAAGCGAAGCATCGACAATACAAAATTAATAAAATGCAAAAGGCATTATATTTTAGCTGGCTTGATATTGATAATGCTGACTTCTTCTTCTTCGTTTAACGTGCTTTTTCCCATTTTTCATATGGGGTAAGCACGATGCTGACTATCATCAATAAAAGCCTTTTTAAAACTTTTTCCTGATTACGAAATTTTATTTTCAACAATGCTGGCCAATAACAGTTCTTCTCCTCCCAATATTTTCACATCCTCTCTACGCATCCTTCTCTCCCGAAGCGTGTCAACACCGAATACATCATCTCTTTCACTCCAACAACACACTCCTCCTCCAATTCGGTTGCTGACGAAGGTCGCTTGCATACTCCCTCATTACCCTAGCTGACAATCTCGAGGGAGGCCTCCGACTCAAATGATGAAGAGAGGAAGGACTCATCCAGTGACGAGAAGAGGCCCTTCTAAGGCCACTTATCCACGGCTCAACATCTGCTTCCGTCCCCTCTTGCAGTGGTGGTGGTGGTCCTACTCCTCCTCCTCCTCCTCTCTGTTCTCTCACCTACACTTTTCCCGTCTTTATTAATTGTGTCCTCAAGACTCCTCCGCAGCCCCTTCTGTCAGTCTACATCTTTTCTCATCTCACCCCCTGTATCGGTGGTGGTCCTCGTTGTTTTGTTCTTTGACACGCCGTTTTCCTCTTTGTTATTGAGTTACTTTATTCCGTTTTCCGTTCTGTTCGAATGCTGTCTATGATTCAAACGCTTCAACACGCATGCGGACACAAATACACAGAAACAAACAAACAAACACACACATATATATATTATATATATATATATATATATATATATATATATATATATATATATATATATATATATATATATATATATATATTTATATGTGTGTGTGTATGTATATATGCGAGTTATTGTGCATTTTATGTGTCTGTGTGCGTAAACAAGGGCACTGAACACAGCCATCTTCTGTTATTTGAACTCAGTCTTGCATCGCTCTTTCTTCGTCTCTTAATTCTGCTTTTGGGAACACGCATAAATTACCAGTCACATAATTAAGTCAAATTCAGTGCCTCCAAGACACGCTTCTAACGATTTTCGTGCCTATTCTTGCCTTTATTTTTCAATTCCATTTGGTGTATTGTTATTTAATTTATCCCTTTTCCAAGACCTTGGGTGTACATATTGCATCAAAATATTCCTGGATAGACGGCTCATTACATAGTACTGAGTGTTCCAAAAGTATTACGTGATTTTTTTTATGTACACGCATTCTTTCATTATTACACTTAAGAAAACTAAATACAAAATAAAGATAAAGCTTTAAATTATAAAAAAAAAAATATTGTCAAGGTCGACGAAGCTAACTTGAAAGAAAAGTAATTTATGACAGAGGCAATATTTGATATAAAGAGAGAATGTAGTAACTACGGCAAAACAAGAAAATATGGAAAATGCTTCAGTATCGAAGTAAAAATAACGGTCAGTAAGTATACCACTGGTAATATCCATCAAAAGCAGCAAAATTGTTCATCACTGCAAACACACACACACACACACACATATATATTGTATGTAATATATATATATATATATATAATTTATATATATATATATATATATATATATATATATATATATATATATATATATATATATATATATATATTGCACATAATAAACAAATTTTGATTATTTTTTAGGATATACAGAATGAAACCACTTCTAAACACTAAGATTTCGCTATCATTCCAAATGGCCTTCAACATGCTGATGCCTAATATGCTTAAATTACCCGCCCTGCAATAGGTTTAAATATCATATAGTATAAAACATTTGTTGCAGAATGAGTGATTAAAAAAGTCAACATGGAGTTATTCCAAATTGATATAAGCTTAGAAAGCTTCTTCATAACATTCAACGATATAACAAACATTCATTCGGGCATATAAGATCGATATTTATATTATTGCAAGTGGTAGGTCGTGGAAGTCCTATAGAAAAGTTAGTGAAGTAAACAAAGGGTATCTAATGGAAATTCCCACAAGAAACAGAGATAGCTGTTGGTTTTTTGACTGCCGCCTCATGTAATCATTTGAAATCATAAGAACGACTCTGAAATACTTACGGCACCTCAGTAATTCATCCATCTTCGTATTGACAGAGATCATAAGGACCATATTTGATCCACCCAAGAAATGCCATTTACTTTGGAGCGATAAATGATGAATGGCACGAGAAATAAATCGTTCGTAGACAAAACGAGACCAGGCAAAGTTTCATCCACCAGACTCTCAGATACTGTCCATTTCCTCATCAATAATATCTGATGAGATAACGCGAGATGGGGAAAGGAGCTTCCGAAGTGAGGTGGGAAGGAAAGAGGGTGATTTGAGTGAAGTAGAATCATTTGCATATGAAAGCGTTTGATGATGGAGCGATGATTGTGTCGTAAATATCTCTTGCATTAGTTGAATGATGTTACACGTCGTCTCTCTCTCTCTCTCTCTCTCTCTCTCTCTCTCTCTCTCTCTCTCTCTCTCTCTCTCTCTCTCTCTTTCTCTCTCTCTCTCTCTCTCTTACACACACACACACACACACACACACACACACAAACATACACAAGTGGATTGAGATACTTATACATACATTTTGGTTTAATTCAATTCCTAGATTGTGCTAAGCAACTGAGACATGTCTTTGAAGATGTAATGAATTTCGAAACACTAGAAGTAAAAATAATTAACTTTTAGAACGTGCTTTATGTAAATGTATCAGACGATAGATTAACCACGTTATATATCCTTCCTCTCTCTCTCTCTCTCTCTCTCTCTCTCTCTCTCTCTCTCTCTCTCTCTCTCTCTCTCTCTCTCTTTTATGACCAAACTTGCTCCGAAGCCAGTTTACGCAATGCAATAAATCAATTACTATTTCTCCCCACCCGCCTCTCTTTTTTATCTGCTATCTATCTATCCAGTTAACAAATCCACTTCATTTTGTAAAAGGTGGCTCAAATTTATACAATTCTTCCATCGTTGACTTGCAATGCATTTTACAAAACAAACTGAAGTGACAGATGCCATAATGGGATTTGGAACTTATTTGAAAAAAGTTGTGATTTTGTCCTAAATTCTTCATGCAAACAACGTGCAATGTTAAACATCTCTCCCTCTCTCTCTCTCTCTCTCTCTCTCTCTCTCTCTCTCTCTCTCTCTCTCTCTCTCTCTCTCCAATGCAAAATTTATCCAGTTTTATACAAGAGACCTCGCTGCATGCATTAAGATTCCGTCCTCGTGTTGGGGAGCAACGAAATTTGAAGTCTTCCATGAAAAAAAGCTAAGTATTCCTCAGATTTTTTTTTTCCCAGGAGGCAAATAGCTCCACGGAGCTGTGACGAGCAACATTCTATTTTCCATGACAGGTTTTGCGTCATGGAATACATCGAGTTCGTTCCAATGCTATCATAGCATTTACAAATGCCGTCTCATAACCAAGCAAATGCAAAAACACAAATCGGCTCCACTCTATTGGAATTAGAACATACGAATTTATTCACTCAACCCTGACTGTCGTTAACCAAATTATGATTCCGTCCTGAAAGGAGCAAAGGGCGTGTAAACACAATCGGAATATCAAAGGCCACATCTGAATATAATCAATCTGAAATCAAATGAATGAGTCACTCAGCATGAATTGAACCTCGCCTCAGACTTCCCACCGACAAAGCAAATTCGATTAAAGCTTTACTTTATAGATATTCTCTTTACGAGCGATGCGTGCTCTCAAGATTTCATCGAAGTAAACCACACTTTATTTTAGCTTTGGTTTCGTTAACTGATATCCCATAGAATACACGAGACATTTCTGTATTACATGAACGTGTTTTCAAGATATTCCCTCTAATGTTGGTTTTATTAGTTTATATTGTTCATAAACAGTGACATTTCTCTATGTTTTTATATCGACTTTCTAGAGCTGCTGAAGCAGTTTTTATTTTGGTTCTTAGCTTTATATATATATATATATATATATATATATATATATATATATATATATATATATATATATATATATATATATATTATATAATATATATATATATATATATATATATATATATATATATATATATATATATTAAGATAAAATATATTAAGCAAAATAAAAATTTCTTTTGCAGCTCTAGAAAGTCGATATAAAAAGATAGAGAAATGTCTAAGTTACGAACAGTATAACCATATATATATATATATATATATATATATATATATATATATATATATATATATATATATATATATATATATATACCATAGAATAGCCTACATGACCTTTTCATGCTTATTTTCAAACTATATAAATATCTAAAAGCAATGAAATAACAGGCATACTACACTAATATGCAACGAAATAATGGTTATTCTTCTGGTAGATACACAGACGTCAAAACAGTTGCAAAAACGAAACTGAAGCATCTAGGAACGTTGATAAAGCAATTTTCTTTTATTGAACCATAGTATACTCTATAGATGCGTCAGTTATCTTTCTGCTCTTGACTTACGATATAATATCTAAACAAGTTTTAGTGAAATTAAAGGCTATTTGACTGTTCTTCCAACGTATACAGTAAAATTACTGCCTGACCTAAGAAGTATATATTTTGAGAATAGCACTGACCAGTTTTATTTTTTTCTTGTTTACTACAAAGTTAAGTATACCTTAGTTTACTACACAATTGTTACTTCCATATATATGTTTAATGACATCTTGCACCTTTTCATTCTGGATGAAAAAAGGAACCCAGCAAGATTTTTCTGACGAAAAAAGGGGATAATCTTGTCACAAATTCCTATAGTGACGATTTTCCTCAACCCATAAGATAATGAGACGAGCAATCTAATGGTACCTTTATGATATATGCTGAAATGGTGTTTTTAGTAATAAGACGAGCAATCTAATGGTACCTTTATGCTACATGCTGAAATGGTGTTTTTAGTAACATAAATTATATAAAAAACCAAAAAATTGAATATCGCTCGCAAACAGCATCCTACAACATCCTAAACTGTTGAAAATCCTTTAGCTATTTTCGCATAGTTGCTGAATGAACTCCTACGCTGTTTCATAAAAGTTAAAGGTTTACAGTATGTAAAGATACTACCCTATATTAAAAAGAGATCTCCAAACTGGAATGAAGTAAGAACCTCCAGCATAATACAATAAAACATAAAAAGATGGGACTAACCTTTCTTGTAAGGGCTGAAAAGTTACATCATCAACTAAAATATTCTTGATGCCTACGAGAGTCATGTTCCTCGATATTTACCGTAAAATATATATTATCCATTGGTGTCGTAGGTACTCAGAATGGCTCTCATTGTTTCTGAAAAGATAGATTTAATCAAATTAATCAATAATTGCACAAAATGATGAATTCTTAATGGTTGCCTAATCGTTGCTATCCACAAAATACGTTGTAGAAAAAGTCAGCGTAATTTTTGACATCCACCCAAGAATATCCGGTAAGTTGTTAATTTGTTTTAACATTCTTGATATTTTCTTTAAATAACTTCAAATTGAAGAGTTTTAAACCCCCCAAAATTAGGTTTTTATTCATTCTAATAAAGAATAAAATATTATTTATAAAATGAAAAGTGACTGCATGCAATAGCATTCGTAAACAATTATAATCTCCTGCTGGAACAATTCCTGGCGTCTCTTAATGGAATATCAGGGAACCTTCCCACTCACCTCATAAACTCTGGAAATCATTGTCTTCAGTAGTTTATTGTCTTCAGACACTGACATTCTATTTACATTCTTTATTATAACGTCTCATGAATCTTTCACTAAATTTATTCGACTCAAAAAATATTTATATTCGTTTATTCTTCAAAATGCTTGCTCACTTTGGCTTAAAATATTTCCTTTAATTCTCTCTGTCACCCTCTGTCTGTCTGTCTGTCTCTCTCTCTCTTTCTCTGTCTGTCTGTCTGTCTGTCTCTCTCGTTTACCCCAAAGAATTTCCTAATTCTCTCTCTCTCTCTCTCTCTCTCTCTCTCTCTCTCTCTCTCTCTCTCATTTTTAAAGAATTTCCTAATTCTCTCTCTCTCCCTCTCTCTCTCTCTCTCTCTCTCGTTTACCCCAAAGAATTTCCTAAGTCTCTCTCTCTCTCTCTCTCTCTCTCTCTCTCTCTCTCTCTCTCTCTCTCTCTCTCGTTTACCCCAAAGAATTTCCTAAGTCTCTCTCTCTCTCTCTCTCTCTCTCTCTCTCTCTCTCTCTCTCTCTCTCTCTGTTTGCCCCAAAGAATTTCCTAAGTCTCTCTCTCTCTCTCTCTCTCTCTCTCTCTCTTGTTTGCCCCAAAGAATTTCCTAAGTCTCTCACTCTCTCTCTCTCTCTCTCTCTTGTTTGCCCCAAAGAATTTCCTAAGTCTCTCTCACTCTCTCTCTCTCTCTCTCTCTTGTTTGCCCCAAAGAATTTCCTAAGTCTCTCTCTCTCTCTCTCTCCTCGCCTTACTCGTTCATCCTTTTCGCCATCGTGACTACACTTCAGTCTCATTCCCCGTTCATTAAGCCTTTCCCTTCATTCCCGACCTTCCACTCTCTTTTTCCTGTTTAAGAAAAACCATTTCACAAGGACCTCGTTCCTGAGCATTTCAAGTTCCCAATCTTATAATGCTACTTGTGTAGCTGCAGTCATTGCCCTTTCCTCATTCATTGTTACCTTAGATTATATAATTATATAAATGCACACGCACAAAATATTAAATAAGTAAATAAGTGAATATATATATATATATATATATATATATATATATATATATATATATATATATATATATATATATATATATATATATATATATATATATATATACGAATATCGCCAACCCCTAAGAACTTATGGGGAATATACCAAACAGTAGGGGTGATAGGTATACCCATAGACCTAGGAGTGACAGGAGAGTTTTGACCATTAACAAGTCTCATCCTCTTCAAGGGATGGGCCTTTATGTGTCCTGTAGGAATGCACGTGGGGCGCAGATAGCTGTTTTACTGTCTTAATCTTAAGTTTCAATATATCTCCAGCAGAGTTCTCTCGACCCTTCTTCTGGCCGCACCTGTTTCCTAATCCTCAGGTACATGCTGGGAGCAACGCCCCCAGCAACAACCAAGAAATTAAAACGCTGGTGTCACCGCCATCTTCAGTTCAGTTCAACTCTGACTAGTAGTCGTTACTCAAGGGTGACCTTTGCCCAAACAACCCCAGAGCCGGGTGACTGTGGAACTCACGCTTTCTCACACTTTCTCACACTGGATAGATAGTGCCAATTCCCAGACATTGCTGATAAATTGCGTCGCATCGACATAAGGTTGCGTGTGCAGGCAAAACCAGGAAACAACGAAGGTACGTGGCCGCGAAGGGAAATTGGTATGACAGTATCTTTTTCTTTGACTTGTTTTATATCTCTCTCTGTCGCACATTTTATCGTCTCAGTAACTTCTTTCTCCCCACCTTAAACAGTGAATCTAGTATCCCTATGTGTAAATTCCTTGACAGTTCATAACGTAATTCTTACCCCTTGCTAGCAAATGAGTAGAGTAAAGGATCTCCCTCCAATTCTTGCATTTATTCAGTTATAGAGAATATAATCTCAGTGTTAGTCTGACCTTGAATTGTCTCATTCCATGAGTGTTATTAATGTCGTTTCCAGCCTAGCCATGCTTCTGTGTTCCCGATTGCTTGAAGAATCCACTCTATCGGGGCTAATAGAAATATTGCCATTAAAGGACCACTTACACGTGGCCATTAGTCATAATAGTGAAGCACTGTCCATTTCACTCATTCATTGCTGTTTGTAATTTCCAAGTTAATTACTTTAGTGAAAGCCTCCACTTTTCCTTGGTAATTTCTTCCATGTTGTGATTGTAAATCATAAATAACTTTCACTTGGCGCCCTTCAATTTATCCGTTGATCTTGCATTTTATCAGTTTATGGCCTTGCAAGTGGTTTTCCTGTAAGGATAAAATTATTACTTCAAGGCCCAGTACACAGTCGTCATCTTGAAGCATGTAATAATAATAATAACAATAATAATATATATATGTATATATAATATATATATATATATATATATATATATATATATATATATATATATATATATATATATATATATATATATATATATATATTATATATATATATATATATATATATATATATATATATATATATATATATATATATATATATATATATATATATATATATATATATATATATATATCTTTTGATTGGCAACTATCCTGTTTCTCCCACTAAAGACTCTCCTTTCCCCGTTGTTGGCCGCCTCACGTCTAACGACCGAAATTCTCAACTATTGCTCTATCTTCCACTTAAGCTCTGCTTGTTGCTGCCGACTGAAGGGAGACAAAAACAAAACATAATTATACTCTGACATTTTACAGTCCTCGTTAGTGGGGCAATAACAGGCCAAGTGCCATTAAATACTCTGACAGCACGCAGTTCTCCCTGAGAGACGAACACAACCACGCGCCTTCCCTTCGGTTTCGGCAAGAAAAAATACTTTTTCTTAAACTAAATCAGTTTTCCTTCTCCTACATCGTCCCTACTACTAAAAAGATCGATGCTTTTTTACATTTTTAAAAAAGTAAGTGTATTATCCGTAGACTTTTTATTGCTCCGATTTTTCTCGGACGATAAATATTTCAGTTGTCATTACTGGCTACCTACCACTTGCCAGGAATCGCTACTACCGCCTTTTCTCTCCAACTGACGGGTGCCTTAGGCCTCAAAGAGGTTTGTAACCTCGTCTGTTAACCTTTCCTTTCATACCATTTCACTGGCACGGTCATAGATCACAGCAAAGAAAGTCACTTTCATATCCTTTAATTTTTCACCTACTCATCCTAAATGACTGACGGGCTTTGTCTCCATACTCACCTCAAGGTCCAGAAGATGACCATCGAGATGGTCGAAACATGACGGGAAAATATCAGAAATAGACGTCGGAAAAAAGTAAAATGAAATACCGATAGCACGGTGAAAATCTACGGATTTACAACACCGTGTTTCAGTAACCTACGGCAATAGAGAATAAAGAATTTCTGCTGTAAGAAATACGCTGTTTTTTATCCGCCAAGATATGAAATTGGCCGACTACTGATCAATATTGATGTGCAGAAAAAGCGAATTATAAGAAAAATTGAGAAAACTCAGTATAAAATCAATGCGCATAATGCAGCCATACTATTCAACAAAATAATAATAATAATAATAATAATAATAATAATAATAATAATAATAATAATAATAATAATAAATAACGTATCAAATCAAGAAGAAGGAAATAAAAAAAAATGTACGCTCCAAAGCAATTCTGCAAAAGTTAATAAGGCACTGAAATACATAGAGCATTTTGTAAGCAATACAGTATTGGAAAAAGATTAAATGAATTTAAAAGTAATGCATTATTTATTCAGACATCCTACGACTTTGAAGCTGTTTGCAGTGTTCTATGTTACTTTGTCTTTCGCTTTTTTTTTTTTGGCTTTTTTTCATTTCGGTCGCATCGGAAGAAAGAAGGACAAAGGAATGGGATGGAAGGAAGGGATAAAAGAAGAAAGGAAAGTAGAAATGAATGAAGGACGGAAAGCATAAAGGAAGGAAGGAAGGAAGGAAGGAAGGAAGGAAGAAAGAAGAAAGGAAGGATGGAAAGCAGAAAGGCAGGAAGGAAGGAAGAAGAAAGGAAGGATGGAAGATAGGAAGAGAGGAAGGAAGGGAGAAGGAAGGAAGGAAGGAAAATAGAAAGGGAGGAAGGAAGGAAGGAAGGAAGAAAGGAAGAAGGATGGAAGGAAGGAAAATAGAAAGAAAGGAAGGAAGGAAGAAGAAAGGAAGGAAGAATGATGGAAGGAAGAAAGGAAGGACGGAAAATAGAAAGGAAGGAAGGACGGAAAATAGAAAGAAAGGAAGGAAGGAAGGAAGGAAGAAGGATGGAAGGAAGATAGGAATGACAAAAAATAGAAAGGAAGGAAGGAAGGAAGAATGGAAAGTAGAAAGAAAGGAAGGAAGGAAGGAAGGAAGGAAGGAAGGAAGGAAGGAAGAAAGAAGGACGGAAAATAGAAAGGAAGGAAGGAAGAAAGAAATTACGAAAAATACAAGGGGACGAAGGAAGGCAGAGAAGAAGAAAGAAAGAAAGGTGTACTTATCCACTGACAAAAAAAAAAAAAAAAAAAAGCACCGATATAGGGTGAGACTTCCAGCAACTGGCAAGAGAAGCTAAAGGATCCTGTCTCTGAAAAGAGTAATAAGTGTTTCTATTCTCGACTTTTTCTTCCCCGCCCAACCCGCTGCCGCTCTTATCCTCCCAAATGAGATTGACAAGACTCGAGTGAGCGGCGCCATTTGGAACTTCTGCATGACACGGCGTTGAATAATGGCGGCATAATTCTCCTTGTACCCAGGTGATGGAAGTTCGCCCTAGAATGTCCCTCTGAATTTTTCCGGGGAGAAGGAAGTTGTCCCGAGAAAATGCATTCTTCTCACAAAGCCTCACTTCCCGGCTTCGCTTATTCTTTGGCACCGCTGAGGTCGGGAAAAAGATGACGCCGAAATTCACTTCGTTCCTTCGCGTGTCCTTTATCCCACGGCCTGGGAATTGTGGGTGTTTTATTTACTTCACTGTTTTTTCGTACTCGATCTTTATGAACTGGGAAATTTTATTCAAATTTATTAGACTCTTTTGCCTTTCTCATTATGCTGTGGTAAAGTAAGGTATTAAAATCCCATTACTTTTTTTCATGGATTTTCATAATCTATTACCCTCTCTCACCGTGCTAAATCCACTTCACTCTTTTACTGTGTGAAGATCCACTTGACTCTTCTACTGTGCAATATCCACATCAGTCTTTTACTGCGTAAATCCCCCTTCATTCTTTTAATATGTTAAAATCCATTTCACTTTCTGCTGTTAAAATTCACTGCACTCTTTTACTATGTAAAATTCACTGGACCACTTTCCTGTATTAAAAATCCCCTTCACTCTTTTACTGGGTGAAATCCATATCAGTCTTTTGCTGTGTAAAATCCTCTTCACTCTTTTACTGTGTAAAATCCACTTAATCTCTTTACTGTATTAAAAATCCCCTCCACTCTTTTACTGGGTAAAATCTACATCAGCCCTTTACTGTATAAAATCCTCTTCACTCTTTTACTGTGTAAAATCCACCTCACCCTTTCCTGTATTAAAAATCCCCTTCACTCTTTTACTGGGAATAGTCCATATCAGTCTTTTACTGTGCATAATCCCCTTCACTCTTTTGCTGTGTAAAATCCACTTCACCTTTTTACCGTGTTAAAATCCACTTCATTATTTTACTGTATAAAAACCACATCATTTTTTACTGTGCAAAGTCCACTGCACTCTTTGATAACATTCATATCTGCCTCACTCTTTAGCTGATGTGGAAAAGGAGGATTCTGAAATCCCGTTGCTCCATTCCTCTGTTGGAGCCCAGTTACCCTTTTGCCCTCCTTATAATTATGGTCAGGAAAAAATGACGTAAAGGTAATTTGTCTAAGTCAGTGATCAACGGTGTTTTTATGGGAGGAAAGTAATTAAGGTTATAATTGGAGCTGCTGTCAATTCTAGTAGGTAGGGGATTAAGAAAAAAAGCGACGTAAACTTATTTGGTTTCAGTCGGATTTCAGGATCATTATAAAAGGAATCTAATTTAGATTTTAATGAGTTATTGGAGTCACGTCGACTGGTTAATATTGTGGATTGTACAACAACTTCGAATGGACATATATCAGATACATTTGTAAGTGACTTAGTAAATAACAGTATCAGATATTAGTGTAGAGTAGTTCATGAGCCTATAACATTCAGAATTCTGGTATTGAAAAACGTGATGAAAAAAAAAAATACGTTTTAGAAATACATTGAATGCCTGTCTACTTATGAATATTCCTTGTGTTCCTGGTGGCCTGGATCTGTGGGAATTGTACTAAGAATATTTACCATCTGATGAATGAATGTGAATATAATAATATGTGCTAAATACACATGACTGTGTTTAATAGTGAGACTTTGAAATTAAAGAAGGGAAAAAAAGGCAAAAACAAGGAACAATACAGAATATTAAGAAATCGTCACAATGACGTGATTAGGAGGAAAAGCGAATATTGTAATCAGAAGTTCCGAGAAACAGCAAAAGCCATGAGTGAACAATATTGACTTTTTAATGGTTTAACTGGTAATATTAAGGTAAAAAATGCTTCCGGGGGGTTTGTGATAAAAAACTGGCTGATATTCAACACTTTTTCTAAAACGTCAATCTATTAGCACTAAACCTGATGCCGCTGTAAGACTTAATATTTTAAATCCTGATGATGTTATTAAGATCACTGAAAGGAAAAATGAAACAAAATGGGCCAATAATGAGATGCCAATATCTGAATTTGTTGGAGTTAAATATTTTTCTTGCCTCATTGATATAATAATGAAAGTTATATATCACAGTGTTTCTGACAGCAAGTTCCTTATATCTGAGAATGTGGTTTTCATTAAGCCAGTTTTGAAAGGTGTACCTGATTGTCAAAATCTTAATTCATGCAGACCTGTCTCGAATCTATCATTCATCTCCAAAATGATGGTGTGTGTAATTCTTTAACAATTTATTTTTCACCTGTGAAGGGTAAATGCTTTATTGTAAAGCCAGTCACCTTGTAAACAGTTATACTGTGCAGAGGCTCCAGTAAACTCTGTTTTAAATAATCTGCCGAAAATGATGGACGAAGGTAAATGTGTTATCCTGGTCATATTCGATCTTAATGTGGCTAGTGTCACAACTCTCCACGAACTGCTTTTAAATGATTTACTGCCACTGAGTATATATTTGAAAGACTATCTGAGTTATAAAAAATACTGTGCACATATTGCAAACTCATTTTAATTTCATAAAGCACTATTCTTAGGTTGACTCCTATTTTATACATAAAACTTATTTTCGTTTCATGAAGCACCAAGAAGAATAATACCACTAGAAAGTGTGTGAGGTTGACTCCTATTTTATACATAAAACTCATTTTCGTTTCATAAAGCACTAAGAAGAATAATACCACAAGAAAGTGTGTGAGGTTGACTCCTATTTTATCTATAAAACTAATTTTTAATTCATGAAGCACCAAGAAGAATAATACCATAAAAAGTGTGTTAGGTTGACTCCTATTTTATTTTATATATATGCTCAAGGTAAAATTCAAGTTCTCTTCAGATGACACCCAATTTCATTTCTCCATAAATGACGTTGGGATACAAACAAGGAACTAACTAATGTTCTTACAACTATTATGGAATGGATGACATTTAAGCAACCAAATTTAATGAAAATAAAACTGAGGGAAGTCTAGGTGATGTTCGGGAGAATATAAATAGTAACCTAGTTTTGATGCAGGTAAAGTCCGTGATTTCACCATGGAACAATATTGCTTATGCTAGGATAATAATTGTAACGTTTTTCTAACTCCAAGCGGAAAAAGTTCTCTATATATAGATGTAATTTCCGACTTAGCCATAGTGACTTTAGTAAATAACGACTCCACGCCTAGAATAAGCTTTTGATGCTGAGCAAAAGGATGTTTAAGTCACTGAATTTATAAATAAAATCTTCTGCTCATTTCACGTGGGAGGGTGAAAAGATAGCTAAGAAGGGAGATAATGTATCTTCCAGCCATTTGTTGAAAAAAATTCGGTCTCCTTTCCTCTGGTGAATCTTTACACGGAATATATTGAAACAAATCTTGACATTTATCATACCCCGTAACTTGATCTGACTTAATTGTTGATAATATCTTTAAATTCTGGGACAACAGCTGGGAGCAATTTCAATGATCTTTTTTAATTAATAGACTAAATACTCTATTGCCTCCTTATCTATAAAAACTGACTGGAAATATGACAGTAAATTGCCATCCCTAGATGTTAATAAGCATAAGAAAACAGACATAGTATGCATTCATCGTATACAGGAAGCCTACTTTTTCTTCTTCCTACATCCACTTCCCAAGTTATCGTGATCACGGTTGGCTGTAATCTTAGGATACGTTCGCATGGCAATCTGGTAAAAGAATCTGACACAATTCGTCAACTTCTAACTCATTATTTCGCCCAACATATATTATAGAAAAGGCAATCAATAAGGTGATCAAAATGTATAACATAGGTCCCACAAAAAAAAACTTTAATGATAAAATAAAACTCCCATACATTAGGAACATCTAAAGAGGAACTGGACCTTCAGATCAAACAATTTCTTTATGTTTCACTACCTTAAATTCATCAGTAGCTCATCCATTAATGTATATCTAAAGAAAAACTAAGCAAATTCAGGTGTTTGTAAAATACCATTTAATAACTGAAGTAAAATTTACGTCGGTAAGACAAGTGGATCCTTCTCAAAATGATAAACGGCCAGTAAAATACGAGGGATGCTGGTCATACCATAAATTGGAGTGAGATAGAGCTATTTTTCAAAAGTAACTGTCCGCACAAAAGGAGGATTCTGGAATCCGCCATCAACGGTTAAACTGAGAACATGAATCTGTCAGGAGGACACTGGAGACCATATTTCATGGACAAGTTGATCTTAGTTCAGCTCTTAGGCAAAAGTTCAAGGATACGTCCACCAGACTTAAAACTAAAACGTTGACTATAAAAGCAATCCAGAACAACTGCCATTTCTAATATTCCATGTAAATACATTCATGTCACTTACCAGTTGTCAATTGTCCACATTCTCCAGTGATGAGGACTGCAGTATTGCCAACAGAAATATGTGGTTTTATTGTGTTAACAATCATTATAGGTCTTTTCACCTCCACTGCAGATTGCAGTAAAATGATGATCATACACAAACATATTCATGCTTACACACAAATATATATATTATATATATACTGTATACACACACACACACACACACACACATATATATATATATATATATATATATATATATATATATATATATATATATATATATATATATATATATAATCAAAAACGTCCTTTAATATCAATTCACCGAAGGGGGAATTTTTTTGTTGATAATAAGTCCACCGTCTGAATGGTTAGTGTGTCACTGTAGTCCTGATTCCTCGTCCGTCGCTGGTTCGACCCCACGGGACGGTGGACTTATTATCAACAAAAATTCCCTTCGGTAACATATATGAAAATATATTACTTCCAGGCAGAGTGAATTGGATATTAAAGGACGTTTGTAGCTTTCTGATTGTATATGAATCACGGTGATGTGATAAATAGTCATATATATATATATATATATATATATATATATATATATATATATATATATATATATATATATATATATATATATATATATATATATATACACACACACACACACACACACACACACACACACACACATATATATATATATATATATATATATATATATATATGATGGTATGTATTTGTGTGTGTATTACAACTGTAATGAGCAGGGCGGCCGTGTGGACTGAGTACCAAGGGACGCCTATTTGATATACTCCTCGATCCTCCTCCTCCCTTCCCCTACCTCCTACGCCTCCCTCCCATACCTCATACCACCTCCCAGGGGAAAGGATTTCAATGGCTCTGATGTAGATCCAATGGAAGGCTTAACTGTTGCTTTGGTAATGAGTAGAATATGGAACGGGTTTATTTTAACTGTGGGTGTGACTGCTGTAGCAAAATGAATCATTAATATTATAAGTTTAAAGACCATCAATATAGTTACAAGTTTAATGTCAAGAGGATAAAATAGAAAAAATTGTAGTGCTTCAGCTGAAAGGGTATAGCCCAGGAACTTTAGGGTTTTGATGTGAAATAATTAGATAAAAGCTGAAACTTTGGACCAATGTAGAGATATGGGACATGAACAACATACAAAAATCCCATAGCCTCCATCGCTTGCGTTAGCCGCCATATTGGAAAACGGCCGCCAAATTGGAATTCTTTTAAAATTGAAATATCTCGTAAAATAATGGTTTTATCAAATCACATCACCGAGTAAAAGTTGTTCAGAACGTATTGTTTAATAGGGATGAGTAGTTTGTTTTACAAAATTAAGGCATTTTATATGAAATAAGAATAAAAATAGTGAAACTAATCCTATCATTTTATTTTCAAAAACAATTTCCACAGAACTGGTGGTCCAAAGGTTATGACCAAATGTTTTTCTTCATGAAACAAAGGTTAAAGGTTAAAGAAAATATCACCTTCTCTTCATATACTGTATATATATATATATATATATATATATATATATATATATATATATATATATATATATATATATATATATATATATATATATATATATATATATATATACATACAAGTTTTTACATATCAAGAAAAATAAAGTAGTTACCACTGTAATTAAACAGAAAATCAGTGTGGGAGATGGCCAGACAAACAAATCAAACAGTAACTTTTGTTTTTCTAATTAAAAGATAGCCTTACTTTGCTAGCGTTCCACTCAGTTACTGAACAGTAATTTTTTTTATACATTGTTATATTATGTTTACTAATGAGCCCCGAAATTACAGTGAGAGAAACTGGTGCAATTCTTTTTTCCTATAATGACATAGGATGCATGCGAAAGTATAAGTTTTTTTTATATTAATGAGCTGCATCACACAAATATCTTGTAAACATTGTGCTATTCCAACACCTAAATCTTGAACTAAAAAGACAGACAAAATATTTCAATTGAGAAAAGAAATATACAAAATGAAACGCACATACACGTGAAGGACTACAGCATTTTTATTTTAAATACATAGACAATAAACATGGCTTGAAGGTATTAATGAGAGTAATTAAAAGTGAATCGATTCAAATTTTGAATCATATGTAAATGCCACACAAACTGAGCACACGTGCATGCTTCAAAATAAATTTTATATCATCGCACTATCCAATTCATCTTCCTCAAATAGTTGTGAATTTACACATCCAACTCCATGGCACTGGCCACACATGGACGAACACAATAAACCAGTCCTCTTACATTCACATTGATGGCGACAGCCTTTGCGGCAATTACAGCTGACTAAGCGTAACAGTTCATCTGGAGCTGAGCGATTAATGGAAGGTATTGGTTTCAGTCCAGTCCCGCAAGACTCGCATCCCCATTCGACTGGAGAGAGATGGTTGCCATGCCAGTTCTGTACTTGCAAGGACACCCTAAAAGAGTGCAATCGAGCTGCAGCACTTGTTGGTGGCAATGTAGAGAGATTCAATACAGATTTGACTGACATTTTTGCTGCTGTTCTCCTGTATTCATAAAAGCGATATTTATCCAAGGTTTGACATCTGTCAGTTTTCACTGCTCCGTACACAGGAAGGAGGGAAGTTGCACCAGCTTTGGCCACTTCATCTCTAGATGCTGCTGGGTTATTGAATACAGAAACTGTGTCACACACGTCTTGCCTATTCTTCAAGATGTTAAAAAGACTTCTTTTTCCCCTTCCCATACACAGCTGATGTTGTGTCACATCCTGTGACTGCATGGAGGAACAACAAATGTTGACAGATGTGTCCCAGATTATCTTGAAGTTTGGCAATATCATATGCTTTGTTGGGATTGTGGGCTTTAACAGATTTAATGAAAAGTATTTTCGTGGAGGGATTAGAAGGGGATACAAGAAGTACAAGTAAGTATGTGTCATCACCCATTACTGCAACTTTATTTCCTACATCTTCTAAAGACCAAGCCGTTTGGAGAATGGGTATATCTGCATCATCATTAGCAACTATAACAGTTATACCAGCAGAATGGAGGTGTTCCTTAAGCTTATTGATCAGATGTGTCTTGTTATGTTATGCAAAGGTAATCTGTTTGTTCAGTAAACTTCTTCTTCTGCAACTTCTATAGAACGATATTTAGATGCTCTAAGTTTTTACTCATCAGGTTGGTTTTTCTGGGTAGCTATCAAATACAACAGTTGTATCTTTGCCATAATGTTTGAGAACATCATCTGTGTAGGCTTGAAAAATATCCCGGTACATAGCTGGCCTCGGCCACACAAGTTTGTATAAGTATACCTTAGTTTAACCAGACCACTGAGCTGATTAACGGCTCTCCTAGGGCTGGCCCGAAGGATTAGATTTATTTTACGTGGTTAAGAACCAACTGGTTACCTAGCAACGGGACCTGCTGCTTATTGTGGAATCCGAACCACATCATAACGAGAAATGAATTTCTACCACCAGAAATAAATTTCTCTAATTCTTCATCGACCGGTCGGAGAATTGAACGCGAGACCAACAAAAAGCTAGCTGAGAACGATACCCACCCGTCAAATGAGGAACGTTTGTGAAGAAGATGACCTCCATCTACGACATACCTATATATATTCATCTGCAACTAATCCTTCCCAAGGTCAACAAGATTCTAGCATTGTTGCTAATGATGATTTGCTTCTTGGCTCACTGAGATGTCATCCAACAGTGAAGGAGGTTTAGGGGCCAGCCCGTAGGTAATATAATTGGCTAGTTGATCATCATCTTTCAGAAAACACATAATTCTGTCGTGGAGGGAGGTCAGCTCCTTCATAAAGTTGTGTGGCCAAGACCAGATATGTACTGGGATATTTTTCATGCGTGGGAGGCAATGGGACTTTTGTATGTTGTTCATGTTACTTATCTCTACATTTGTGCACAGTTTCAGCTTTTTTCTAATTATTGCACTAAAACCATGTTTTTTGCCTAACGCTTCTGGGCTAGTAGATTTTTGGTAATTTGCAAGAGTAAAAATACATACATGCATATATGCATATAAATATACAACTATATATATTATATATATATATATATATATATATATATATATATATATATATATATATATATAATATATATATATATATATATATATATATATATATATATATATATATATATATATATATATCATTTAAAGCTATGAAATCCAAATTCTATTGGATGGACACAGTACCTTGGCTATTTATTTGAAAAATATTTCCTTGGTGGTGATATTTGAACCACATTTCATACAGTTATATTAATAACTATAATAATAAGATTAAGAAGTGCACATTTGTCATAAGCTACTGGCACGTTAAGAACTTTTTTAAAGAAAGTTGTGACTCATTAAAATAATAATAATAATAATAATAATAATAATAATAATAATAATAATAATAATAATAATAATAATAATAATAATAATAATAATTTGTCACATGCTGAAACTAACCTACACAGAATATATAATGCTAAGTTAACCTGATAAATAACCCAACACCTCTAGTAGCTCCACACACACACACATACACACACACACACACACAAAACCCATCATCACGTTTCCCTACTTAATAATTTTAACCACATCATCCAAAAAAGGGTCTGACGAAAAATAAGAGGGCTGAAATGAGGGAAATTGTCTTTGATGTGGAAGATGAAACGAAGAAACAAAGGTAATATGTCCTTTGGAACGTAAACACTGAAATGTTTCTCAGAAGAAACCATTTGCTATTCTCGCACTCTAAAGGAGCTCGCGAGAGAGAGAGAGAGAGAGAGAGAGAGAGAGAGAGAGAGAGAGAGAGAGAGAGAGAGAGAGAGAGAGAGAGAGAGAGTCTTACTGAACACCTACAAGAAATGTTCCTTTTATGAAAGCTTATATTTCTTGTGAAAAAAAGTAGCCACACAAGATTATACCTCCAATAATTAAAGTGCCTTCATCAGCTTAAAACGTTATCACGTTGATATAGCCTCATCCAGTTACTTCTGTATACGAGGTTTTAATGTTCATACAGCTTTGATACTTCAGTTAAAACTATACAGAAATATTCCTCAAGAAAATTAGAACCCAAGGCTTAAGACTCTTCTTCAGATAAGCAAAATATTTATCAGATTTTCTGCACTATTTACTGTAATTTCGCAACACCAACATATAAAACAGAAACTTATCCTTATCACTGATTTTGATTTAACTATTTTGTAAACAATAAATTCTATTCATATTTTCAGAGAAGAATATATACAACACCCAGTTTGACAAACAAATATACTTTCATTAAGAACTGGGCTATATGAAACATTATTTGGTAGATATTCCTCTTCATAAAACAACCCTACTATTTATATGAGAAAGTAATTATTTCTCTACGGGAGTTGTCAATAACATTTTCACGTAGCTTTTAAAAATTCACATTAGAATTTGATGAAATAACGCACTCACAGAAAAAAAAAGTTTATATTCGTCGAATAATTTTTTACAACAACCACGTTATTGTTACAAGAAAGTATCAACTATAATAAAGGTATTCAGAGAAACGCCTTTCGATTATGAAAGAAAATGTGTGTGTGTGTGTGTGTGTGTACCAGACGATAAATTGCTGGATTCTTATGACATAAAGCAATAAAATAGCCTGATGTTTGCGACCACAAACATCGATCATATGTTTTAAAAACCTAAAATGAAATTTTTCTCATTTAACTATTCCACAAAACACAAACGATGGAATATCACGTTAATTTTAAAAACGATTGTAAAATTATGGGCTGGGATAAATTAACAAGTCCCTAAGAACATTTACAAATGAATTCTTAGAATTATTTTTAAAGTTGGAAAAAGTTCTGTTCTTTAGATTACGTTGGATTATATTCTGTTGTCTTTTTTAAAAACGCCAAATATAACATCAGTAAAATAAACTTATGTATCACTCTCTAATAACGAGATGGTCGCTTTATGTAAAAATACTCGAAGCTTAGAGACGTCCCAAACTTGGATAGATTGTTGTATTTTCTTTTATAATCGAAAGGCGTCCCTCTGAATACCTTTATTACAGTTGGTACTCTCTTGTAACAATGGCATGGTTGTTGTAAAGAAGTATTCAACGAACAGAAAAGGTTTTTTCTATGAGTGCGTTATTTGATCAAATTCTATTGTGGATTTTTTAAAAGTTACATGGAAATGTTATTGATAACTCCCGTACAGAAATAATTACTTTCTCGTATAAATAATAGGGTTGTTTTATGACGAGGAATACCTACCAGATAATGTTTCATATAGCTCAATATATATATATATATATATATATATATATATATATATATATATATATATATATATATATATATATATATATA